>NC_092382.1:60745365-60897162 GCF_030028105.1 Mobula birostris
CAAAGAGAAGGTGCTTACATTTCTAAAAGAGGTAGCTGAAGGGTTTAAGGAGGCATTAGTAATGGTCCTTCAGAAATCACTCGATTCTGGGATAATTCAGGAGGACTGGAAATTTGCAAATGTCAGAAGACAGAAAATTATAGGGCAGTTAGTATGACTTCAGTTATTGGTAAGATGTTGGTTTCATTATTAAGTATGAGATTTTGGGGAGCTTGAAGGCACATGATAAAATAGGATGTCATCTGTATAGTTTCTGTAAGGGGAATTCTTGCCTGACAGAGCTGTTGGAGTTCTTTGAGGAAATAACAGGCAGGATAGACAAAGGATGGTCAGAAGATGCTACTTACTTGGATTTTCAGTTGGTTTTTAACAAGGTGCTGCAAATGAGTCTGCTAAACAAAATAAGAGCACAGGAACTATATCAGCGAGATGGACGATTGGCTGATTGGCAGAAGACATTGAGTGGAAACAAAGGGGATCTTTCTGTTTGGCTGCTGGTGACTAGTGGTGTTCCACAGCGGTTGGTATTGGGACTATTTATTTTCACATTATATTAGGGTCAGGTCACTCGTCTGAGTGCTACTGATACCGTGTAACTCAGTACTACCTTTCGCATGGTCAGGTGGTCGGCGACTAAACCGGCTCCCCTACCAGTTGCCTGGTGAGGAGGGTGGCTATACACCCTGCAGGACGAATAACAAGACCTGCCAAAGGGCGGACAAACCCTATTATAGGGTCAACGGCCATCTTGCAAACATGTGCCGTGAAGTGCGGAAAGGGCATCCCTTGCATCAAATGTTGGTCCAGCCATTCATCTTCAGAAGTTTTCTGATGACTCTGCCATAGTTGGATGCATCAGCAAGGGAGATGAGGCTGAGTACAGGGCTATGGTGGGAAACTTTGTCACAAGGTGTGAGCAGAATTATCTGCAGCTTAATGTGAAAAAGACTAAAGAGCTGGTGGTAGCCCTGAGGAGAGCTAAGGTACCGGTGACCCCTGTTTCCATCCAGGGGGTCAGTGTGGACGTGATGGAGGATTACAAATACCTGGGGATATGAATTGATAATAAACTGGACTGGTCAAAGAACACTGAGGCTGTCTACAAGAAGGGTCAGAGCCATCTCTATTTCCTGAGGAGACTGAGGTCCTTTAACATCTGCCAGGTGATGCTGAGGATGTTCTACGAGTCTGTGGTGGCCAGTGCTAACATGTTTGCTGTTGTGTGCTGGGGCAGCAGGCTGAGGGTAGCAGACACCAACAGAATCAACAAACTCATTCGTAATGCCAGTGATGTTGGGGATGGAACTGGACTCTCTGATGGTGGTGTCTGAAAAGAAGATGCTGTCCAAGTTACATGCCATCTTGGACAATGTCTTCCATCCACTACATAATGTACTGGGTGGGCACAGGAGTGCATTCAGCCAGAGACTCATTCTACCGAGATGCAACACGGAGCGTCATAGGAAGTCATTCCTGCCCGTGGCCATCAAAGTTTACAACACCTCCCTTGGAGGGTTAGACACCCTGAGCCAATAGGCTGGTCCTGGACTTATTTCCATCTGGTGTAATTTACATATTATTTAATTATTTATGGTTTTATATTGCTATATTTATACTCTATTCTTGGTGCAACTGTAACGAAACCCAATTTCCCTCGGGATCAGTAAAGTATGTCTATCTATCTATCAATCACTGCTACAGAACTTCCCCCAGCCGTCTTGGAGCCCACCATGTCTCTGGATCTGGGAGGGGATGTCGAGAGGGTGGGTCTGGACCTGTGCAACCCCCTACCCATTCACACACACGCTGTTCCTTTCTGAGACGTGGGGTTGCACCCCACTAGCTGACTGAAAGGAACCATCATCATCCTATGGGATGGATAGCCAGAGAGAGAGATGTCACTGTTATGGATGATAGCTTTGTGCAACGTTTGTGGATGATAAGTGGAGGGACAGGTAGCTTTGAGGAAGCAGGATGTCTGCAGAAAGACTTGGATTAGGAGGATTGACAAGGTGTCAGATGGAACACACTGTAATGAATTATGTGGTCATACACTCCAGTAGAAGGAATAAAGGCATAGACTATTTTCTAAATGGAGAGAGAATTCAGAAATCAGAGAAGAAGCTTAGAACACTGGATCTCAGAAGTGAGACCTTCTTCCCATGTAGTCCACGCCAAACTATTAATCTGCCTTGTCCAATCAAATTGCAACAGGCCTAGAGCCCTTCATACCCCTCCCACTCTACATTGTACTTTACCAAATTTCTCTTGAATGTTGAAATGGAACCCACATCCAGCACTTCCATTGGCAACTTGTTCTATACTCTCACCACGCTCTCAGTGAAGAAGATTCCACTCATGTTCCCCTTAAATATTTCAATCGCTGTTTACCTTTACCCTATCTATAACCCTCATAATTGTGTATACACTTATCAAATCTCCCTTCATTCTCCTACACACTTGGGAATAAATTCCCAACCTTTCCAACCATATCCTATAGTTCAGGGCCTCAAGTCCTGTCAACATTGTTGTAAATTTTCTCCAGTTCTAGTCTCACCCAGCTTGCATTTACCCTATCTATACCTGTCACAATTGTCTTTACCTTTATTTCCTGTTGTAAATCAGGTCTTCAACTCTTGGTAACAGTCTTGTAAATTTTCTCTGCATTCCTCAAATCGTATTGGTATCTTTTCTGTGAGTGGCTGAACAGAACTACTATCTACCTATATGTGACCCTATCTACCTTTGATGTTACTTTCAAGGAATTATGGATGTGTATTCCCGGTTCCCCCTGTTCTGGGACATTCCTGAATGCCACTATGTAAGTCCTACCCTGGTTTATCCTACCAAAGTGCAACACCTCAGACTTGTCTGGATTAAATTGTTTCTGACAGTTTTCAAACTATCCTTCTCTAATCAAATATTTATATATCTGGTCCCTTAGAATATTTTCCAATAACTTACCCACTGCTGATGGCAGGCTGACTGGCCTGTAATTTCCTGGTTTATTATTTGAATCTTTTTTAATGACGGGACAACATCTACAATCGTCCAGTCCTCTGACACTCACCTGATGCTGAGCATATTTTCAATGTCTCTGCTACGGCCCCTGCAAATTACTGCTGTAGCATTCCACAAGGTCCGAGGGAACACATTGTCAGATTCTTGGGGGTTTATACACCCTAGTTTGCTTCAAGACAGCAAACGTCCCCTCCTCTCTAATCTGTATACAGTCCTTGCTTTGCTTCACTGTCTGTCTCCAGAGTAAATACAGATACAATATATCCATTTAAAATTTCCCCCTACGCTTTTGGCTCCATGCATAGAAGAACTTCATGAGGACCATTTTTTTTTTCCTGCTGTCATTTTGCTCTTAATATATCTGTAGATCCCTTTGGGATTCTCCTTCACCTTTCTGCTACAGCAACCTCATGCTTTCTTTTAGTCCTCATGATTTCCTTGTTAAGCGATCTCCAGCATTTCTTCTTCTCCTCAAGTACCTAATTTTTTCCTTCCCCTACTTGCTAAGCTCCCCTTTCATCTTCTTACCCAGAACCTGAATATCTCTTGAAAGCCAAGGTTCCCAAAACCTGTTATATTTACCTTTTATTTTGACAAGAACATATAAACTCTATTGTCTCAAAATTTCACTTTTGAGGTCTTCCCACTTAACAAACATGCCTTTGGCAGAAAGCAACCTATCCCAATCTACACTTGCCAGATCCTTTCTGATAACATCAACATTAGCCTTTCTCTGATTTAGAATATCAACCTGAGGACCAGACCAAATCTGCTCCTCAATTGTCTTGAAACTAATGGCATTATTAAGCGGTTGGTGGTAACTGGCTGGCATCAGCACCGGACTTCGAGGTGACTTGTCCCAGGTTCAAATCCAGTTTGCTTCTCTGCTATCACAACCTTGTGCTTCTTGGAACAGTCTGCGATCTCTACAAATTTACTCTAAATCCAGCTGACTATTGAGTGGTCTGTAATCCAATCCCTTTAATGTGGTCACGCATTTCTTATCCCTTTGTTCCATCCATATAGCCTCAGTAGTCAAGCTCTCCATCCTGTCCTGCTGGAACACAGCCGTGACAGTTTCCCTGACTAGTAATGTCACGACTCTCCCTTTAATCCCCCCTACTCTGTCCTGGCTAAAACAACAGAACTCTGTAATATTGAGCAGCCAGTCCTGTTCCTCCTGCAACCTATTCTCACTACAGGTTCATGATTCCACATGCTGGTCCAAACCCTGGGCTCACTTGCTGCTTTTATCATACTCCTTGCAGTGAACCTTAAATTGAAATATACAGAACCCAGGACATTAACCTTTCATGCTCAACCTTTTGATACCTGACTTTGTATCTCCAACTCGATGACCAACACCACCCCCCATACAATAAATATCAACGTGCCGTTTGCTTTCCTAACTAATGCTGCCCCTTCCTGCAGTCTGAGATAAGCACCCTGTGGTGGTTCAGTGTGACTGCACACTTACTTCTGTGTGTAAAAGTCTCTGAATCTTTCATAAAGTTCTCTCTCAATTCCTTCTCAGTAACAGGCCCTGAATACAGTCCATTGCCAACCTGACTGGGGGTTTACCCTGTATCTACTCTGATGAATGTGTGCTGTCCATTACAGAAGATATACAGCTTCCACTCCACAATTCTGACTTATTTTAAACCTGACAACAGTAATCCTGTGACTACTTTGTCTCCAGCACCTCTGTCCATTCCTGTTTTACTGCTCAAAACTGACCAATCACTGAACCCATGGTTGTTAGCGGAAGTCATTGACTGGGAACAATAGGCTGTTCATTGCAGAGGCTCAGGTTGTTTGTTTGTTTGCTTTGCATTTTGTTTGTTTGCTTTGCATACCTTTCCCAAACATTCATCAGCTGTTGCACTGATCAGCTCAGACTTCATTGCTTCGAGAAGCCAGTGCGGAAAGTAGTCGACCTGTCGCTGAGCCTGACACTGCTCATAGCAGAGAGTGAGGAGGTTGTAGGTGGTCCCATCTCCCTCCAGTCACACATCTACACCTCATCGGGAGTCACACGTGAGTAGACATCCTCACACATGCTATAGAACTTGAATTTTGTCTTGTGCTCCGTTTGCATATGTGTGTGTTGAACAGGGACAGTGTGTGGGTGTGGGGGAAGAGAGAGTGTAAATAAATTAAAACTGATGGATCTCCTCTGTCTCATCCATCTGTGGGGCTTCAGGAAGCAATTCCTCACCTCTATCTAGGGTCTCAATGAGGGAGCTCTCGTCTCTGCCTGTGGGGTCCGAGTGAGGGAGATCTCACCTCCATCTGTGGCATCTCAGTGATGGAGAAAAGGAGATGAAAACTCTTACTGTGGGGTCTCAGTGAACGAGATCTCTCCTTTGTCATGAAGGAGAAAAGGAGATCCACCTCTGCCTGTGGGGTTTCAGTGAGGGAGAGAGGTATTTATCCTACTATAGATCGATATCCCGTTTCATCCTCAGTTCCCATTAATACTTACACTTTGTCCTCAGCCTCACTGTGTTGTTTCTCACTGAGTTAATTCCAGTCTTTCATTTCCAGAATGTTTCCGGCTGAACTGACCATTTTGCTGCTGATCCTGGGTTCTCTGGGTGAGTAATGTGTTGTAGGGACAAACTGCGTGCTGTGTACAGTAAGAGGAAGTAGATGTTATTTATTGTTTCTGTAGCTGAGCAGAGACAGCCTGTGTTTGATGGGGAAAGGTACTGCAGGACATGGGGAACATTATGAAGCCAGTTTGACCCTGAAACATACAGCATTAAAGTTGGTGATCAGAAACATCCAGATACCCGGTTCGATAAACCAATATTAGGGAATGCAGGGAGATGGGGAGGCAGAGATCTTTCAGCAGAGAATTTCAGGCTTGAAGACAGGAGAAAGCATGGCTGGCAATGCAGTGTTGTTCCCTTAGTAGACTCTATGAAGTATTTAAATGTTGATGGAGTCCACTTACATTTTCACTTGTTGGTCGTATTCATATAGTTAAAATGATGATTTTACCGAAATTTTTATATTTATTTCAGAATATTCCTCTTTTTTTGACCAGGAAGTTTTTTGATCGGATTGATTCTATTATTTTATCTTTTATTTGTAATAATAACAGACAAAGAATTAGTAAGTGTCACTTACAAAATTTGAAAAAGGATGGAAGTCTTGCTTTGCCTAATCTAAGAATGTGTTATTGGGCTGTTAATGTGTGATATGTCTTTTTGGTTTATTGGGTTGATAAGAGTGATCAGCCAATTTGGGTAGACCTGGAACTGAAAGTTGTAAAAGAGTTTTATTTAACCTTGTTATTGGGAGCTCCTTTACCTATGCAATTCGTTAAAGTTGTTAATTTAAACCTATATCCTGTGATTAAGTATTCTTTACAAATTTGGCTCCAATTCCACAACTTTTTTAATCTTAAAAAATTTAAACTTTGTAGTTTAATTTACTGAAATTACTTCTGTAAGCCTTCCTTGAGTGACCCAATTTTTTTTACTTTGGGAAAATAAAGGTATTAATTCTTTTTTGGATTTATTTAAAGAAGATAGAATGATGTGTTTTGAACAATTAATTGATAAATATTCTCTTTCATACTCACACTTTCTGCAATACCTTCAAGTAAGACATTTTTTACAAAAATATTTAAGTAAGTTTCCTTACGTATTGGAGGCTGACCTGTTAGATACTATTATGAGTATGAATCCTTTGATTAAGCGTTCTATTGGAAGAATTTATAATTTATTAATGGGATAAGCGTCCTTTGTCTAAGATTAAACAGGATTGGGAAAAGGAACTTAATTTGACTTTTATGCTGGAGGATTGGGTGCGGATTTTGAAGTTGGTTAACTCTTCTTCAATTTGTGCTAGCCATTCATTGATTCAATTTAAAACTGTACCTTGTTATCATTTGACAAAGGAGAGACTTTCTAAAATATTTTCTAATGTTGATAGTCATTGTGAAAGATGTAAAACTGAGATAGCTACACTGACACATTTTTTAGTCTTGTTCTATATTGGAACAGTTCTGGAAGTCAGTTTTTCAGCTATTTCTAAAGCACTTAAAATTAATTTACAACCTAATAAATTAACTATACTTTTTGGAATAATTCCTCAAAATGTTCATGGTATTTCTGTGTCTGACCAACATGTTATTGCATTTGTTACATTGATAGCTAGGAGGGCCATTTTGTTGAAGTGGAAGGATACATCAGCTCCCACTTTGTCACAATGGTTCTCTCAAGTGATGCTATGTCTTAGTTTGGAGAAAATTAGAAGTCGAACCTTTGAACCTTTACTTGATTTTGAGAAAAGATGGGGCTCATTTGCTCATTATTATCATTTGAGTTAATTGATATAATTTTTCCACGATCTAATTGTAAATTTTTTCGTATATTTTCTTGCTGGTTATTTTTAGAAGCTTTTTGTATGATGCATGACTCTGGGGTCGTACACCTAATGGGGTCTTTTTTTTCTCACTTTTCTGCTTAGTAGGTTTTTTTGTTATCACAAATTCTTTTTCAATCTTTAAGATAATGTCTTTTTTGAGACATTGTAAGTGTTGTTACTTCAATGTACTCGTTATCTTTCCTGTATAATATAACAATAAAAAGATTTAAAAAGAAAGAAAGAAAGGTAATGCACTGATTACACTCCAAGAGGCTTGAACTAGAGGGAGTGTTAAGAGACTAGAGGTGATTACGCTGGGAGGAAGTGGTGAGGCGATGTTGGGATGTGAAAGCAAAGTTGGGTTGTACGTTACTTAACCAGATTAGTGAACACAGGGATGGTTGGTGAAGGAGCCTTGGGACAATTTCAGGTACAGCCAGCAGAGTTTGTGAAGGACAGAGTGGGAGGTAGCTGAAGATGTGAATGGGACTGATGCAGAGCTGTGTGATGTCACAGAGGCAGAGCTGTGTGATGTCACAGAGGCAGAGCTGTGTGATGTCACAGAAGCAGAGCTGGGTGATGTCACAGAGGCTGAGCTGGGTGACATCACAGAGGCTCAGCTGGGTGATGTCACAGAGGCTCAGCTGGGTGATGTCACAGAGGCTCAGCTGGGTGATGTCACAGAGGCTGAGCTGGGTGACATCACAGAGGCTCAGCTGGGTGACGTCACAGAGGTGATTGTCACGGTGGGGAGAGGTGCGACTGGAGCCACATCTGTGACTGCAGCAGACCCGCTGGCTGAGGGAGAAGCCCCAGGAAGGGAGGTGCCTGTGCTCCTGGGTAAGGCTTGAGGAAGGACCATTGGCAGTTCCAGTGACTCAGTTCAAACCTGACCTTCATGGAGTTTGCACGGTCTCCCTGTGACCACGTGGACTCAAAGGTTCTCTTGTTTCCCTCTCATGCCAGAGTTCACGTTTGGTTCAGAGTGAGGCAACATCTGTGGACAGGAGTAAAGAGTTGATGTTTCAGTTCAGGACTCTTTATCAGGAATGCAGGTTTGATTGGTTAACTGGCCACTGTAAATGGTTCTTTGTGTGGTGGTGGGTTAGATCCTGGGGGGAGGTGTTGGGTACATCTGGATGATGAAATGTGAATAGTGTTGGACTAGGGTAAGTTTGTGTTTTATGATCAGTGTTCACTCTGTGAGCTGAAGATCCACTTTCTGTGCAGGATATTCTGTATAAAAGCTGGAGCTTGATTGGTGAGATTCAGACAGGGCTCTTGCCGTTAGTCTGGGGGCATCCTTAGCCAGGTCACCTTCCATTTCTCCTTCAGGTATTTTATTTCCCTCCTCCCTTTCCTTTTCTTTTATTCCCTAATCTGGCCTGTATCCTCCTTTCATCACCTGCCGATCACCACCCCCTGCTGCCTCACTGTACTTCCCTTTCTCCCATGATCCCCTCTCCTTTCCTATCAGGTTCCTTCTTCTCCAGCCCATTCCCTTTTCCACCCCCATGGCTTGACCTATCGTCTTCTAGCTAGTCCTTACTTCCATCCCCACCTCCAGCCCCATCTTTTCTATTCTGGCATCTTCCTTTCCAGCCCTGAAGAAGAGTTTCAGTTCTAATGGTCGACTGTTTATTCATTTATATCAATGCTGACTGACCTGATGAGCTCCTCGAGCATCATGCATGTGTTGTTCTTGCAATCAGTGTCACTTTATACACCCAGCATCCACTATATTGGGTACAGAGTGTATCTGATAAAGTGGAGACAGGAGTAGGACCCAGAATAGCCTTCTGCTGCTGCAGTCCAAACACGTCTAGGTTTGACGTGTTGAGAGATGCTTTCCTGCACACTGCTGTTGTGACATGTAGTTATATGAGTTACTGTCCCCTGCTTGTCAGCTTGAACCTGTCTGACCATTCTGTGGCCACTTTCATCACCAAGGCACTTTCACCGACAGAACTGCTCCTCAATGAATTTTTGTTTGTTTGTTTTTGCATGATTCTCTGTAAACCTTAGAGACTGACGTGTGTTAAAATCTCAGCTCTTTCTGAGAGTCTCAAACTATCCTCTCTGGCACCAATAATTCCACGATCAAAGTCATTTAGATCGCATTTCTTCCCATTCTGATGTTTGGTCTGACCAACAACTGAACCTCTTGACTCTGCTTTTATGCATTGAGTTGCTGCTGCATGATTGGCTAATTAAATGTTTGAATTGACGAGTTGGTGTTCAGATGTACCTAATAAAGTGGCCAATAAGTTTATCCCCAAAGACTTGGTCAACGTGGCCGTCTGAATTCCACTAATTCGCCACACTCTGGCTAAATAAATTCCTCCATATCTCTGTTCTAAAGAGAGATCCCTGTATTCTGAGGTTGTGCCTTCTGGTCCTAGACTCTCCCACTGTGGACATGTCTCTGTGTCCAGTCTATCAAAGCCTTTTCGTATTTGATAGGGCATATAATGGGACTTATCGATGGACACATGGATGGTAGAAGAATGGAGGGTTACGTCGACTTGCTCAGGCTTCTCCTGAAGTCTGCATCCAGAATTGCTACCTCTCCTGTTGGTTTTGTTATGCCCGATTCAAGAATGGTCTCTTGGGTGGATTCCAAGAGCTCTACTGATTCTGCATCCCTCCTGTGGTCCTAACCCAATTAGTGACAGGATAATTGAAACACCCTGTCTTCACACAGCTCATAAAGTTGCCACTGCATTTATTCTTTGATCTTCCACTGATGTTGAGCAGTCTGTTGTGCACCTCACAATGTGTATGGCCATTTAATCTTTCCCATTTTAACCAGAATGGCCGTGCAGGCACGTTACTCCATGTATTCTTCCAGTGAATATGGCTCAAACTCTTTGTATTTCATCTGAAATTTGTAATGCAGAATGTTTGGTGGTTTCTTCTCCCAACACTAAGGCATGATCTATCATAAGCCCGTCAGAAAACTTGGTCTCATTTGTTCATCATATTTCTTTTCCTGATCACATCCATTACAATATGAAAAATTGAGACAAGACACAAAAATGTTTTGTTTCTCTCTGCCATAATCCTTGTTACCTCTGCCTTCCCCACTCATATCGCTGCCTTTGGCTAATTCCTCTGTACTCCCATACCCCTGTGTCTTATTGAAAGCTCTTAGCTGCAGATCGGAGACTTCAGAATGTAGATTCAGGCTGATTTGTGGAACAATACTGACTTAATTTACAGGGATATGGACACATTAGAGTGTTTCACCACGTTACAGGAAAATTAGAAAACATAATGCATTGTCCAGTAAATTAATTCAAAAAAGAAACACATTGATTTTAGTCACCCCATCGTTTTTGCAGTTCAGAAATTAATCACTGTTTTTCTGCATTTCTTATCAGTGCACTCAGTGTACGTAAAGGTTTGAGATGATATTATTTGAATGAAGTGTTTTCATACTGAAACCTGAGTTCTGTGAGGGTTTCTAACCTGTTGTTTTATTCTGGCAGTTACTGTTTGATTGTATGCCTGAGATCATCAGTTTTGTTTCTGACTTTTAAGTACCAGTGTAAGCTTTTCTGTGACAGAATGAGCTGCCTGCTCACAGGGAGTCAGTTGGGACTTTGAATGTTCTATAAGAGCAAAAAACATTGGAGCAGAATTAGGCCAGTCGGTCAGTCGAGTCTTCTTCACCACTCCATCATGGCTGATTTATTATCCCTCTCAATCCCATACTCCTGCCTACTCACCATAACCTTTGATACCCTGACTAACCAAGAACCTATCAACCTCCGCTTTAAATATACTCAGTGACTCGGTCTCCACAATCATCTTTTGAAATGAACTCCACAGATGCACCACCCTCTGGCTAAAGGAATCCCTCCTCATTTCTGTTCTAAATGAATGTTGCTCTGTTCTGAGTTTGTCCCTCGTGGTCCGAGACTCCACATCCACGCTATCTAGGCCTTTCAATATTTAAGAGGTTTCAATGAGATCCTAGCTCGTTTTTCTAAACTCCAGCTAGAAAAGCCCAGAGTCATCAAATGCTCCTAATACATTAACCCTTTCATTCCCAGAATAAATCTTGGGAACCTGCTCTCGATCCTCTCCCATGCCAGCATATCTTTTCTTAAATAAGGTGCCCAAGACAGCTCTCAATCTTCCAAGATTGGCTAAGCCTCCATATCTCATCCTTGTTCATATATTCTAGCCCTCTCGAAAAGAATGGTAACAGTTCATTTTCCTTCCTTACCACCGACTCAGGATGCAAGGTAACGTTTCGGGAATCCTGCACAAGGACTCGCAAGTCCCTTTGCACCTCTCATTTTTTAAAATTTTCTTCCCGCTTATAAAATTGACTATGCCTTTATTTCTTCTACCAAAGTGAATGAGCATACACTTCCCTACATTATTCTATCTGCCACTTCTTTGCCCATTCCCCCAATGTGTCTAAGTCCTCCTACACACTCCCTGCTTTCTCAGCATTACCTGTCCTCCACCTAGCTTTCTATTCTCTGAAAATTTGGCCACACAGCCATCAGTTCTATCATCCAAGTCATGGCCAGATAATGTGAAAAGAAATGGTCCCAAAACTAACCCTTGTGGAACACCACTAGTCATCAGCAGCCAGCCAAAAAGGCCCTGTTTATTCCATTTTTTGCCTGCTTCAAGTCAGCCAATATTCTATCCACGTTAGTATCTTTCCTGTAATGCCATGGGCCCTTATCTTGTTAAGCAGATTCATGTATGGCAGCCTGTCAAAAGCCTCTGTTAATTCAAGTAAACAACATCCATTGATTCTCCTTTCATCTATCCTGCTTGCTATTTCCTCAAAGAAGTCCATCAAATTTGTCTGGCAATATTTCCCCTGAAGTAAACCATACCGACTTTGGCCTACTTTATCACATGCATCCAACATCTTCCCAACCACTGAAGTCATGCTAACTGGCCTTTGATTTCCTTTGTTTTGATTCCTTCCTTTCTTAATGAGTAGATAGAAAATTGCGATTTTCCATTGCTCCAGAAATATTTGAGAATCTAGTGATTCTTGAAAAATCAATAGTAATTCCTCCACAATCTCTCACTTGCCTCATTCAGAACCCTATAGTTTAGCCATCTGGTCCAGGTGACTGATCTACCTTCAAACCTTTCGGCTTCCCAAGCACCTTTTCCATAGTAATGGCAACTCTCTTCTGTCCCCGACACTCTTAATGTTCTGACGCAAAATACTCATTGAATTCATCCATCATTTCTATGTACCTCATTATTACCTCTCTGGTGTGTCATGTACCCTGTGATGGGTTAAAGATCCAGCAGAAATGGAAAACACTTTGCAGTCCAGTATTGCTACTAACTAGTAATATTTATTAGTAACTACGCAATACAGTAATATAAATACAGATAAATCAAATGAGTTAGCATTGATTATATATAAGTAAGTGTGGAAATATATGAAAACCAAGCTTCTCCAAGTCTAGGGGTAAAT
This sequence comes from Mobula birostris, assembly GCF_030028105.1. Classification (NCBI taxonomy): domain Eukaryota; kingdom Metazoa; phylum Chordata; class Chondrichthyes; order Myliobatiformes; family Myliobatidae; genus Mobula; species Mobula birostris. The sequence goes on from NC_092382.1 coordinate 60,758,234, forward strand.
AGGTACAGTCTTACGATGATGAGTAAAGTTCAGTTCAGTTTGTGGTATTGAGGTGAGTAGTGATGGAAAGAGAGAGAGGGAGAGATTTGAGTCTTCAGGTGAGCTGTCGCCGTCGATCTTCCCGTTGTCACTGACTGTTACCACAACAAAAGGGACCGTTCTTCTGTGGTGGAGCTATCAACCCAGGCGAGGGTTGGACACACAAATAACTCCCCACCGGTCACACCCTGTTCACACTGTGGGAGCCACTGATTGATCCTCCAAAAACCCACTTTTTCTGTGGGCAACAACGAAGCTCATACAGTGTCCGAAATCACATGTTCCAGATCTATCATCTGACCTTCTGTATATCTCCCCATGCTGAACACCAACTGTTATTCAAACAGCTCCTCCTTTCTCTGTCTGTAAGAACGTACAAGCAGACAATGTCCTTGTAGAAAGTATAAACAAACTCTGAGCAGTCTTCATCCTTCTCTGTCTCTCTCTCTCTCTCTCTCTCTCTCTCTCTCTCACACACTCACACACACACACACACACACACACACACACACACACACACACACCGGTGTTAAATAACTCATCCTCTCTTTTCATAAACACAGTTCATAGGGTTAATCATAGGGGTAATTCAGGATCCTGTCACAGGTGTTATTTTCCAGTGGTCTAATATCCATTCTTACTTTTACTCTTTATATATCTCACAAACTCTTTTGGTATGCTCTTTGATAGTATTTTCAATCTTACCTTCATATTTCATCTTTTCTCACATTTTTTTAGTTGACTTCTGTTGATTTTTGAAAGTTTCCTCGTCCTTGATCTTCCAACTAATGCTTGCTCTATTACATGCTCTTGCTTTTGCTTTAATGCTGCCTTTAACTTCCCTTGTCAGCCATGGTTGCCTCGTTCTCCCTTGAGAATACTTCTTCATCTTTGGGATATATCTATCCTGCCCCTTCCCAAATTGTCCCCAGAAACTCACGTTCCCAGCATGGCCACGTAGCTTGTTCCTGGATCTCCTCTTTCCTCCCACATCATAACCACTTGTAGGAATGGAGGTGGGCAGGGGATAGCAAAGGCTGAATGATCAGTAACTATTAGATAAAAAACAGGTCATCATTCTGTCCCTCATTTACAGCCTCCACCACCGGTGATCCATGTGAAAATCACACCATCCTGGATCAGCCCTGGAGGAGCTCGAATTGCTCTGACACTCGGTGCAGTGGTCGGTGGATGGATGATGGACACATTACAGAAGGATGGTACAGATTTAGCAGGTGAGGTTCAGCAGCTCCTGCTGCTTACATCTTCTGGGTTCCCAGTTACATCTTAAGGGGATGGTATCAGTGAATTCATCATCATCTTCCTGGCTCTTTCTATATTCCATGTGTGAGCTAGCAATATAAATTGCCCTCTAGATTCCCTAGCCTAAGCAAATGTATCAGTTGGTGGGGTAGAGATATTCAAGGAGATGTGACACGGTCTTTCCCTCTGCTAGCCTGCAGGTCACCCTTGGGCAAGGTGTCCCACCTGCTTAGACCTCACCACACTGCACCCCCCCCCCCCCAGCACCGACGTGGGACACATGAAGCTAGGGGAGCAGGTAGTGGATGGCCATATAGCAGTTGCTGCATATCCCAGGTCCTGTTTATGTGACCACTGATGCCAGCAGACTATCCTTGAAGAATATGGATATGGCTGGGGTCAGCGTCTTGTAAAGATACTGCCCAGTAGAAGGGAACAGCAAATCACTTCTGCAGAAAGGTTTGCGAAGAACAATCATGGAACGACCTTGATTGGCCATGGTCATATGACACAGCAAATTATAATAACAAAAAATGTAAATGAGCCAGTTGAGTTTTTGGTTAGAGGAAGTGGTGAATGGTGGTGAAAGGATCACTTTCCAAGGGTACAGTCTGAACCTGATGGGCTGAATGGTTTCCTTCTGCATTTAGACTGTATATCATGAGGGTAAAATGTGATAGAATGAGTCGAGCAGAGATGCGACGAATGTCACTTCTTTGGAGGGGGCAGTGTGTGGGTGCAGGGAAGAGGAAACTCCCTCACTCATCTTTGAGGAAATGATCATTTGCACAGGAATTTAGAAGGGGCAGAGGACAAACGAAGTTTCCTGTGATCTGACCAGAGCTGGACAGTGTGTGGATATAATAGACCACACTTCCTGGTCTGGGACTGACTCTCTGATCATTGTTTCAGTCATGGCAATGTGAAGATCCCCGAGACTACGGTTCCATTCTTTCACTGCTCTGCATGGAGTCCAGGCTGGTTAAAAGGTAGGTTTACAAGAATTTACCACAGTTATTATTGAGTAGGGTAAGATTGACAATCTCAGTCTCTTGTGACCTGAAGGGCTATGTTGGTTGGAGTCAGGGCTTTAGTTGGCTGCAGTAGGGTAATCAGTAGAGTTCACAGAGGGGTTTCCTCACAGTTACTCAGTCTCCACTCCAGTTGTGGATCTTTATGGAGTCCAGAGGAGGGGCGGCTTTGCAGGAGTATTGTGGATCAACCTTCTTGACCCCCTTACAGATTGAATATAGCACCACTTCATTCAAAGTTGTTCTTTCATTAAAAATTCTCTTTTGCCCTTCACGACGATAGTGTTTAGGCAAGCAGTGAAAGCCCTCCATTGCCCAGTTCCATTCCAATATCCTGTGATCTTATGGACAGGAATTTACGACCTTTTTCTATGCCACGGACCCCTCTCATTAAGACCATAGGAGCAGAATTAAGCCATTTGGCCCATCAAGTCCACTCCACCATTCAATCATGGCTGATCCTTTTTCCCCTCTTCTGCCCCGCTCCCTGGCCTTCTCTCTGTAACAGCTGAAGCAATGACTAATCAAGACTCTCTCAACCTCCACCTTAAATACATCCAGTGTCCTGGCCTACACAGCTGCCTGAGGAGGGTCAATGGCCCTCAGGTTGGGAGCCCCTGTCCGAGGACATTACCAGCATGAAGTGACCTCAGGGTACGTGGATTGAGGGGAGTGGAATGTGAACTTTTGACTGAGAATGGAACGGTCCTTGTGTTGTGAACCATTGTGCTTTGGCAGGTACTGATATCATTCCCAGCTGTACCATGGCAGCAGATTCATTTTACAGTGTTTATAAACCTCATTCCAGGTTCCCATCCCGATGTGGGAGATGGCGAAGTGACCCGCACTATCTGTTTCAACTGGGCTCAAGGCAACCCGCAGAGAAAGACTTGCACCAAGCAAATAGACATCAGGATCAAAAACTGCACAGCTTACTTTGTGTACGAGTTGAAGCCGACACCTGGTGTTTACAGTGTGTATTGTACAGGTATGTCTGTCTTCATATCGGCGCTGTACATCTGTGTGTCTGTCAAACACAGTAAATTTCTGGGCCATCCAAATCTTTCAACAGCCAGAGTGGCCTGAATTTTCCAATTGGCCATCAGTGATCAGCTCACTTATTTTTCCCTGACGTCCAGAATGAGGCAAATGCTCTGTCTGAACTCAATGCCTTGACCAATAAAAGCAGGCATTCCATAAGCCACCTCAACCACCTTATCGACCTGTGTAGCCAGTTTCAAGGAGGTACGAACCAAGATCCCAAGATCCCTCTGCTCAGCAACAATACTGAGAACCTTGCCCTTAACAGTGTGCTGTCTCTTTCCTGTATCAGTTTGTCTGAAAGTTTCAGGTATTGAAACTTTGTGAAAATTTAAATGAAGCTGAGTTACAGTAGTTTTATTGAACTGTGTTGAACACAGTAAAGCACACCAAACACTCCAGGAAACATCAATGAAAAATGACTATTAAGAGACTGGGAAGTTGTCCTGATATCCATGTACACTAACAGCTAAACTAGGCGAGGGTGGCTGTTCCCTGCAGGGCTTCCCACATTGAAACACAAAACCTGAATGCAGGTCCTTTTTTCTGGTGTGGAAGATCATTGTCAGAGTCAACACACAGAATGGGAGCTGAAGCAGAGGCTGTTCGTTGCGTTTAGTGGACACCATAAGACCATAAGATATCAGAGAATAGGCCATTTGGCCCATCGAGTCTGTTCTGCCATTTCATCATGGCTGATCCATTTCCCTCTCAGCTCCAATCTCCTGTCTTCATGCCCATAATCTATCAACCTCTGCCTTAAATATACCCACTGACTTGGCCTCCACACCCTACTGTGCCAATGAATTGCACCTATTCACTACTCTCTGGGCTAAAGAAATTCCTCCTCATCTCCATTCTAAGTGGACATATTGTATTTGTAGTTATTTTATTTCTTCCATCCAAGGGACTAAACACCTTTATGTTGCATCTTCAGCGCATTGTACAAGCAATAAAGAAGGGAAATGTGGGAGGATATTGCCCAACACTAGCATTGTATATTTCAAACAAGAGAAAATCTGCAGATGCCGGAAATCCAAGGACCACACACAAAATGCTGGAGGAACTCGGTGGGCCAGGCAGCATCTGTGGAAATGAGTACAGTCGACATTTCAGGCTGACACCCTTTGGCAGGACTGGAGAAAAATAGATGAGAAGATTTAAAAAGTGGGTGGAGGGGAGAGATATAAACACAAGGTCACAGGTGAAACCGGAAGGGGAGTGATGAAGGAAAGAGCTGGGAAATTGTTAGATGAAAGAGTTACAGGGCTGGAGAAGTGGGAGTCTAGGAGAGAATGGAAGGCCATGGAAGAATGAAAAGAGGAGGAGAATCAGAGGGAAGTGATGGGCAGGCAAGGAGAGAGGGAAAAGGGGACGGGGAAACATCGACTGTAATTTGTTTCCATAGACGTTGCCTGGCATGCTTAGTTCCTCCAGCACTTTGTGAGGATTGCATACCTAAATGTTGTGTATACATGTATGTACAGTCAGATCAATGTACCATCAGATATACAATCAGATCAATGTAAAGCTGATTGCCTGGTGAGAGAATTTGTCCCAGATCCTGTTGGTCCTGGCCTTAATGCTACGGTACCATTTGCCAAATGGCTATCCTGAGGCTGTGCCCTCTGTTCTAGACTCCCCTACGACTGATCACATCCACTGAGACGGGCTATGGTAACATCACTGGCAGTGTTTATCTCTGTTTATTTTACTGTTTCAGGATTGATTTTTTAAAACTCTTATTTGTGGGGCAGTAGATTGTCATGGTGCATTTGAACACTAATTACGTTGGTGAGTTATAGACGATTGTTGCAGGGACACCAGCCTTTCGGTCCATTAAGAATGTGCTGACCCATTCTCATCAACGCTGCATAGATTACAGTTTGCTCTCCCCACATGCACGTCACTCGACCATATACCAGAGCAGTATATGGTGGCTAATTAATCTACATATTTAAAAAAAAAGCACCAGGTGAAATGTGGTTACTAACAGAAGGTGGCAAATATGAGAGATGACCGGGTTTAAAATTAGTTCATTAGCCTTCCCAAGGGGAAGGGAAGAAATGGGAGGTCTAAGTGCTTAGGTGAAAGGGGGTGGTGATAATGACAATCATGAGTGATTGTCAGCCCGGTAACAAAGGATAGCACAGCATTTTACAGTACCTTTAACCCAGGTTGAGCAAGGTTCACAGGAATGATTCTGGGAATGAAGGGGTTAACATATGAGGAGCATTTGGCAGCTTCGCGCCTGTTGTCACTGGAATTTAGAAGAATGCAGGGGAATCTCAATAAAACCTGCCGACTGTTGAAAGGATTAGATAGGGTGGATGTGGAGAGGATGTTTCCTCTGTGGGCATATCCAGACCTGGAGGACACAGCTCAAAATTGAGAACAGAAGCAAGGAGGATTTTTTTAGCCAGAGAATGGTGGATCTGAAGAATGCTGTGCCACAGACTGCAGAAGTTGGTAGTTTCCTGATCGGTCAGGGCGACAAAGGATATGGTGAGAGGGGCTCCGGGATCAGCCACAATGCAACGGCAGAGCAGACTAGATGGGGTGAATGGCCTGATTCTGGTCCTGTATCTTATGGTCTTATGTTGCCTGCAAGAGTTTGTACGTTCTCCCCGTGACAGCACGGGTTTCCTTGGGTGCTCCAGATTCCTCCCACGGTCTAAAGATGTACCAATTGGTCATCGTAAATTGTCCCACAGTTGGGATCGGGTTAAATTCAGAGATTCTGGCCGCTGCAGAACGAAGGGCTGAGAATAAAATCTGAGAATAGCAGAGAGATGTTGGACTGGTGGTACTGAATGGAGGAGAGACAGAAAAGAGTAGCAGAGCAATGGACAAGATTGAGGAGAGGTTGCAGGAGTGTTGCAGGGAACAAAGGTAGGCTGATGGGTGAGAGGAAGAGTGTGGATGGCACTTGTTACTGGGGAAAGAGTGTTGGGGAGGGTGAAGCTGGGGATGAGGATAACACGGGGGAGTGGTGGTGGGAAGTGGTGACATGGCCCTCAGGACTTTGATCAGCATCAGAGTGCAGAATGCAGGTGGCCATTTTAGCAGAAATTGATGATGGGGCTTCCTGCATTACCACAACTCTGAGTGCAGTTGACTAACGTTTTCCAGTACTCCAAGAGTGAATGGCTGGGGCTGCTCTTCCTGTTCCCCATCAGTTTCTCACTGGTGTGAGTTTGTGGGTGCGATGGACCAAGTGCAATGGAGCCAAGTTGTGGAATGAGGCAACATTTCCACCATTTATTTGTGGGATTGATCACTGATTGGAGAACAAGACTGTTGCTTTTCCTGTGGGGATGGTGGAAGTGGACTGGGTGAATAAGCTGTTGTGTGATATCAGGTGACCTTAAAAACTATTCATTGTCACCCTGTCCCTCAGTTACAGACTCCGCACTTGGTGATCCGTGTGTAAATTACAACATCTTGGATCAGCCCTGGAGGAGAATGAATTCTCCCAGCACAAGAGAACAATGTATGTCTGACAGATATCTTGAAGAAGGATGGTACAGATTCAGCAGGTAATGAGGGAATAATGTCTTCAAACCCAGCATGAAGGGAGATTGAAGGGTGTGGGAAGGGGAATTGCTGGAAGACCAGATTATCGGTCGTCACAATGGGGCAGCGGGCAACTGTAGGGCTAAGAGAGCTGACACATTCTACACAGTGAGTGAGTGACCTGGAGAGAGAAATGGAAAATAGGGATGGAGAATTAAAAAAGAGGATTAGATGGCATGGGGGAAGGTTGAAAGCAGACAGGGTGAGGATAGGGTTCAATTCTCAAAGTGAGTACTCTGCCTCAATTTAGGAATCCATTCTCCAATTGTTATTTCAGTTCTGGCAGATGGAAAATTCCTGAGACAGCAGTTCCACAGGGTTGTTGCTGCGGGAAGAGACAAGGCTGGTTGGAAGGTAAGCTCAGAGTTCACAACAGTAGGGCTTAAGTTTCCTTTCAGGAGGGTCAGAATGATGACCCAGGTCTCTGCACAAGACCCTAAGCATGGACACTGATCTCCACATCTCTGAAAGATGCATCCCACAGTCAGTCAAACCATACACTAGTTTTGAATCCTCATGGAGTCTGGCAGTGGAGTGCCACCTTCCTGTTCTTTTCTGGCAGTGGTGTTGTGGGTCTGTCTGCTGACCACACTGAGACTACGGACTGGAACAACTGGGTTCCTGATTCAGCTGTGGATTCACTTTTGTAAACTTCAGTTCAGAATGCCATCTGCTTACTTTTATTGTTTGCAACATTGGATTGTTGGCAATCTTTTTTTATAAAACAGGTTCTATAGTTTTTTTTTCTATTGTTTGGGATTGCCTGTAAGGAGACAAATCTCACAGTTCTATATAGTATGCATATTTTGCTATTAAAGGCACTTTGAACTTTGACATCACTCCAGATCAGAACCAGGAAAGGTTTTGTGGTTCCATTGTTTGCCCTGGAGGAGCAGTTCCCAAGCAGCCCGGCCTGTCTCAGGGCAACCAGAGATCATGAACTAATGAAAGTGATGCTGTTTCTATTTCAAATTGTGTAAATTCAGCTTTTCATTGCTGATTATCTGTCTTTAATTTGTGCTCTCTTAATCTGTGTGTTCCAATTTGTTTTTATGTTAAATTTATATTTAAATGGTTTGAATTTTAAGATTAAATGTAAAATGTTTTCTCATGTACAGAAACATATATTTATAATATTTGCTGTAAGTATGGTTAGGGTATGTTGTAAGTAAAAATAAAATCAAAAATTAATTTCTTTCCTTTGTGATAAGTGGAGGTCCCTCACAATTCAACTCTGCACTGGAGAAACATTGAGAGGCTGTAAACAAGGTCAGGTCCCTCAATATTCTGCAGTACCAGAACTTTACCGTTGTCCTTCACCACAATATGATTTCAAGACTAGTGAATGTCTCTGAGTATCAGTGAATCTCAATAGTCTTTGACTTTCTTATCTGGTTAGCCTGGGTAGTGGCTTTGTCACCGATTACTCCTCAATCACACTTCATTTACTTATGCACACCACAGTTCTGAAGTTTGAACACAGAAATGCCATTTCTGTATGGAAATTGACCAGTGGTTACAGATATTGACCAAATGGTAACATTGTGTTTGTTCAAACCCCTATTTGCATGATGAATCTCTAATCACACAACAATAATACATATATTAATGATCAATACAATCTATGCATTAGAAAAAGGCATCTGTTAGTCTTGCGAGACCATGGATCTACACCTGGAAAGTTTTCACTCTCCAGAGCGCAGTCCTGGACAAAGTTGTATGGAAGACCGTCAGTTGCCCATGCTGCAAGTCTCTCCTCTCCACGACACTGATGTTGTCCAAGGGAAGGGCATTAGGGCCCATACAGCTTGGCACCAGTGTCATCGCACAGCAATGTGTGATTAAGTGCCTTGCTCAAGGACACAACACGCTGCCTCAGCTGCTGCTCGAACTCACGACCTTCAGATCACTAGTCGAATGCCTTAACCACTTGGCCATGTGCCCATACATAAAAGACCCATAATACTCAGAATTAATATACAGTAACTAGAATCCTTCATTTGCATTTTTGTAATGTGAAATGGCTCCAGCCACCAGCTGTGCAAAGGGAAGCTATGGTCTTCAAAGATTTCTCTTCAGAGACTCATCTTGCTCTATCCCACTTTATCCTCTGTTGGCTCTACACTTTAACTTCCTTAATTGCTCCCTCTTTCACCATTCACTCATTCCTGTTTTCCTCTCTCATCTCACCTCCTTACCTGCCCATTACCTTCTGGTGCTCCTCCCTCTTCCCTTTCTTCAATGGGCTTGTGCCCTCTCCTGTCAGATTCCCCTTTCTCCAGCCCTTTATCTCTTTAAGCAATCGACTTCCCAGCTCCTTACTTCAACCCTCCCCCTCTTCCGGCTTTACCGATCACCTACCACCTTGTTCTTCTTCCTCCCCTTCCCCCACCTCACTGTTCTATCTTCTCATCTTTCTTTTCCCCAGTCCTGATGAAAATTCTCCGACTGAATTACTTACTCTTTTCCATTGGTGCTGCTGAGTTTCTCCAGTACTTTGTGCATGTTGCATAAACTACCTTTGCCTGAACACTACCTTAACCCTTGCCTTGTTGCATCTTCCAATGCTTCACTGACTGCCAGGGTAAACCTGGAGAACTACAAGCCCTTAGCAACTGGAGCCAACTTCAGAGCGTGAACTGATCGTGTTTATTTTGGTCCTGTATTATGGTTAACTGCAATAAGTATTTAACATGTGAGCATCTCTCTGTGAAACAATGTTTTGTTTGAAATGTGATCATTTGGCCTGGTGGTGCATTTTCACCAGCTGTCTCATGTGCATTGGGGTGATGCTGGAGTTTCTTGTCCAGGCCCTGGGCCCACAGGCTCTCACCAGCAGGGGCTGGTCTCAGGGACCTGGATCTGTAGCAGTGAGTTTGGATTGCAGGGTCGGGTGGGGTTGAAAGCAACAGCTTGCCATTGACTGAGGCCAGAGCAGATCATAGGTGAATCTAAAACACTGCATTAGAATGGTCCACATTCACATTCCCTGTGAGGTTGGGTACAATTTACTCTGTTTGCCGTCTGGTAAGATGGCAGCACACACAGATGCAGAGCCAATAAAATCTGTCGTTTTTAAAACATCTTTTCTTTCATTCACAAGCTGGGCATTCAGAATTACTTCAAGTACTGCAGGTCTACTCCATCAATGTCTTGCTCCTTGGTGGAGGAGCTGGACTTGTTGGGTCCGTGTTGCTTTTGGAGTTGGTTTGCAAAGGTGTTGTGCAGTCTAACAGCCTGTGATAGAGTTTTACTTGCTTCTCCTGTGATCACAAGGCCCTGTTGGACATTGGTAATATGGAATGCTGAATGTCTGGTTCACTGGTTTATTGGGGGATCAGCTGTAGTGAGGACCAGGCATCATGCTGTGGTGTCGCCTGTTTGCAGCCGTCCAGGAGAGAGACATCGGAGTCAGTGCCGGAGACGGTGTGACGTGGCGACCATGTTGGCATCGGTGCTGCCCTCCAGTGGCCACTCAGTGGAAGATGAGCTGGACTGGGTTCGACTGCATATTGCTGCGGGCTTGCTCTTGCCAACACATTCATGGGCTCGGGGAATTGGGCTATATTATGTTATTGAGTGATTGTATGTTTAACTGCTATCTGATATATATGTTATACGTGCCTTGTGCTGTGTATTTCTGTTGGCACTGTTTTCTTTCACTTTGGTCCTGGAGTAACATTGTTTTGTTTGGCGTGTATTCACGGATGGTTGAATGACAATTAAATTTGTATTAACCTTATTCCAGGTTCCCATCCCGCTGTGGCAGAGGGGGAGGTGATGAGAAGAGTTTGCTTCACCGAGAATGGAAACACCAATCCTGAATCTGGTGTGAGTGGACAGGGCGCAAGTCAAAACAGCAACGCTTGTCTGGACATTAAGATCAAAAATTGCATTGGCTACTTTGTGTATCTGCTGAAGCCGACACCTAGTAATCACACTGTGTACTGCACAGGTATGTCACTGCTCTCATTCACACAGAGGTGTCAGGGGTGAGGGGAAATTCTGTGATATCCTGAGTTATCAGTACCCGTAATGGACTCTGCCCCGTACGTCCCTCTGAAGCAAGCTGCCCAGCATGTACAGTTTGATGCAGAGGTTGTCTGCACGTGTGGCTGGATCCTTACAATTACACTGTCATAATTTGTTACAGGTAAGTCTAAAATCCAAGCAAGAGAGTGCTTCCTCGTACATGGATTCTGCACATTCAGTTTTACCATCGCATCTTTTCTTTGATGGAGTGACTCATAGTTCCAACATGAACACTGAACAATTGCCTTCTGTACATGTCATGTCAGAATCACAATCTAGTTTATTATCACCAGCATGTGTCGTGAAATTTGTTAACTTAGCAGCAGCAGTACAAGACAATATAGAAAGAAAAAAAATAAAAGAATCAATCAATTCCAGTAGTATGTAGATACATAATTAAATGATCAAGGAGGCAGGTAGTTTTGAGCAAGTACAGAGTTGAGAGAAGGACTCAGATGGATTAGGAGAATGGGCAAAGAAGTGGCAGATTGAATACAGTATCGGGAAGTGTATGGTTATGTACTTTGTTAGAAGAAACGAAAGGTTCTCTCCATTTTCAACATGGAGTGAAATTTCAAAAATCTGAGGTGCAAAGGGACTTGGGAGCTTTTGTACAGGATTCCCAAAAGGTTTAATTTCCAGGATGAGTCACTGGTGAGGAAGGTAATACGATGTTACCACTCATTTCAGGAGGACTAGAATACAAAAGCAAGGATATAATGTTGAGGTTTTATGAAGCACTGGTAAGGCTTCACTTGGAGTATTGTAATCGGGTCTGGGCACCTTATTTTAGAAAGGATGTGCTGAAACTGGAGAGGGTTCAAAGGAGGTTAATGAAAATGATTCCAGGATTGAACGGTGTGTCATATTGTTTGATTGCTCTGGGCCTGCATTCACTAGAATTTAGAATAATGAGGGGTGACCTAATCATTGAAACCTATCTGCTTTTGAAAGTGGATATGGTAAGGATGGTTCCCCTGAGGAGAGAGCCCAGGACCAGGTGACACAGCCTCAGAACAGAGGGTCTCCCTTTTAGAACAGAGATAAGGATGAACATCTCCAGCCTGTGAGTGGTGAATCTATGGAATTTGTTGACGCAGATGACTCTGGAGACAATCTTTACATATACTTAAGGCAGAGGTTGATCGATTCTTGATTGGCCAGGACACAAAGGGATATGGGGAGAAGGCAGGAGAGGAAAAATGGATCAGCCACCTTGTAATTGTGGAGCAGTCTCAATGGGCCACGTGGCCTAATTGTACTCCTCTAGCTAATGATCTTACATCAGAGATAGATAAAACTAGGGAATGTGCAGCAGTTGTTTAGAGGGTTTGTGAAGCAGATCTTAACCCCTGGAGCAGCAAATGCTTGGAATGCACTGCCTCAGAGAGTGGTTGCTGACAGAACTTCTGTGTCCAGCTGAGTAAGAATCATTTCGGCAAAGAAGGGCTATGGACCAGGTTGGGACTGATAGGACTGAGGGGTGGGCACTGTCAGTATGGATGTTTATACACAGCATGATTCAGTTTTACTGCCACCAATTCAATAAAGAGAGCTGGAAGATGAAACTGCACTGATAGTGTTTACGTGAGTAGGTGATCATTATTTTAGAGAGGTTGGTGGAGGTGGGGGTGAGTTACAAGAGGCATTAATATCAACAGTGTTAATTAATATTGTGAATTCAGATTATTGTTTATACCATTGACACTGAGCATACTCCTGCAGTTTCCACACTTGGTGATCCGTGTGTAAATCACACTATCCTGAATCAGCCCTGGAGGAGCACGGATTGTTCATCGGAAGAATGCAGTGAATACATGGATGATCGAACCTGGACAGAAGGATGGTACCGATTCAAGAGGTAATGGGAGGAGACAATTAAATTAATATCAGTCAATCAAATGGAGAATATGCTGGGAACAAGGGGAATGTAAAGGGAAATTTGTTTATTTTGTTACAATTATGTGGCAGAGTCCATAAACATTCTTGTGTCTGGGACAGAGAATGGATAAGGTTGTCTGGGATCATCATGTAGAAAAGAGTGGATACACAGGGTTTGGAGTTATTGGTGAAAGAAATGGGACAAGTTGTGGATACATAGAGATGTTGGCATCAGTCAAACGGAGCGGGATCATCAGTAACAGGCATGGAATAGGGAGTGGGTTCAGAAAGTCTGAGATGTAGCAGAGACTAAACGTAGGAAGTGGGATGCTCACAATCCCTTTCCTTGGTGATGGGGCATTGATGATATAGAGAAAAGCACAAAGTATAAAAGGGACACCACATGGGAAATACTGGAGAAACTCAGCAGGTCGAGCAACGTCTTTGATGAGGAATGAATACTCACCATTTTAAGCCAAGACCCTTCATCGGGACTGGGAAGAAAGGAGGTAGAATCCAGTTTAAGAACATGTGGAGGGGGGAGGATTTAAGTGGAAAACAAGCTGAAGGTGATAGATGAGGCCAGGAGACGTGGAAGGTGGGGACAATGTGAGAAGCTGGGATTGAAGTCAGCACACCATCGCAGACTTCAAAGCTAAATGCTGTAGAGTTTCCCGCAATGCTGCCCCTCTCCCAAATGAGCAAAATCTCTTTTTGTGCTCGATTTGATGTTGCCAATACTGAGCCCCTGAAGAGAGCTGCTGATGTGACTGGCAGCTTGGTCATCTGAGGCCGAAGTAAGCAAGTGTTTCCAAGGAGTGGACAGTCGCAAAGCTGTAGGACTGGACGGCTTCCCTGGGTGAGTACTCAACGGGCAGGTGTGTTTACAAACATTTTTAATCTCTCTCCCAGTGTGGAGTATCTTCCTGCTTCAAAACATCCACCATTGTTCCAGTACCGAAAAGGACCAAGACAACATGTCTGAACGTCCTGTTGCATTCACCTCAAGAGTAAGCAAGTTTTTTAGTGGCTGGTCAAGGACTACATCTGCAGCATGCTACCACCCACACTGGACCCCCTACAATTCACCTACCCACACAACCGATCAACGGATAATGCAATAGCCACAGCTCTACACACGGTCATTACACACCTGGAGAAGAGGGATGCTCATGTGAGAATGCTGTTCTTGGACTGCAGTCAGCATTCAACACCTTAATTCCCTCCAGGCTCAACAAGAAGCTCAGAGACCTTGGCCTTCACCCTGCCTCGTGCAGATGGATCCTTGATTTCCTATCAGATCGCCGGTTGTGGTAACAGTGGGCTCCCTCACCTCTGCCCCTCAACACTGGTGCCCTCAGGGCTGTGTTCTAAGTCCCCTCCTTTACTCTCTATATATCCATGGCTGTGTCACCAATCACAGCTCCCATCTGCGAATTAAATTTGCTGATGACACTACACTGATTGGCCTGATCTGAAATAATAATGAGGCAGTCTATAGAGGAGTCATAATCCTGACACAACAGTGTCAAGAAAACATCCTCTCTCTCAAGTCGCAAAAACAAGGGAGCTGGTTGTGGACTACAGGTGGAATGGAGCCAGGCTAACCTCTATTGACTTCAATGGATCTGGGGTTGAGAAAGTGAACAGTTTAAGTTCCTCAGCATAAACATCACCGAAGATCTCACGTGCTCTGTATATACTGGCTGATTGGTGAAAAAGGCACTTTCACCAAACCCTAAGAACTTTCTGCCGGGGCACAATTGAGAAAATCCTGATAGGATGCACCTCTGCCTGGTATGGGAACTGTACTTCCCTCAATCGCAGGGCACTGCAGAGAGTGTTACAGACAACCCAGCGCATCTGGAAATGTAAACTTTCCACTATTCAGGACATTTACCAGGACTTGTGTAAAAAGGGCCTGGAGGATCATTGGGGAACCGAGTCACCACAACCACAAACTGTTCCGGCTGCTATCATCCGGGAAACCGTACCACAGCATAAAAGCCAGGACCAACAGGCTCCGGGACAGCTTCTTCCACCAGGCAATCAGACTGATTAATTCATGCTGACACAACTGTATTTCTATGTTATTTTGACTGTCCTGTTGTACATACTATTCATAATACTATTCATAACAAATTACTTCCAATTGCACATTGCACATTTAGACTGAGACGTAAAGTGAAGATTTTTACTCCTCATGTATATGAAGGATGCAAGTAATAAAGTCTATTAAATTTGATGGTTAGAAGAGCCAGAGGAAGAAGGAATCTGATGGGAGTGGACAGTGCAGTAAAGGGAACGAGGTGGGGAGGCAGAGGGAGGTGGTGCATTGACATGAGGCAAGGGAGGAGAGAAGAGTGTGAGTTAGCTACATTCTATTTCTGTTCCTTCCAGTTTGGATGAACGTTCTCAGCTGAAAATGTCATGAGTTTATTGCCAACACATGTTGCATTTATTATCTGCATTTGCAGCTTATTTACAGTTGACAGTCCTGATGTTTACAGTTTAGAGATCCCTCGTTTACAGTTATTCTAAAGATTTGCTAAATTTGCCTGCATATTTGTATGTGGTTACGGTATGTACTCTGATAATAAATTTTACTTTGAACCTTGCCTAACTTACTATGTTTCTGCAGCATTTCATGAGTGTTGCTCAGGATTTCCTGCATCAGCAGAATATTTTATGATTCCTGAGATTAGGGAGAATATCAAACCGATGGAATGGGCTCCAGTTCCTGCTCATTCTCTCAGTGGATGCTCAGTTGAGACGTTGATGCTTTCTTTTCCAGTTCTGGGGGCTGGAGGATTCCTGAGACTATCGTTCAACCATACAAGTGCTCCGGGACAAGTCCAGGCTGGTTAAAAGGTAAGGTCATAGTGTGCCACAGTGGGGCTTGGTTACGTTTCAGGTAAGGCAGACTCGACACAGAAACAGGTCTCGACATCCCTAAGAAATGCTCCCCACAGACACTTAAGTCATGTTGCAGTTCTGATCCCACGTGGAATCTGACAGTGGTGCATCAGCTTCCTGGAGATTCCTGGTACATGTAGCTGGTCTCTGGATCTGCCGGTCAAGCCCACTCCAGATAAGACCCAGTGCAATTTCCGTGAGGGAGCAGCACCCAGGGAGTCGAGTGTAATCCACAGCAGCCCACAGTTCATGAGGTAATTAATAAGTCAATGTAATTTCTCAATGAATCTGTAATGTCTATCAAGGTTCTCAGTCATCCAGGTCATTGCATTTCAAGCAGTTGCAAATCAAGGCAACTGGACTTGCTGTGTTGTCTGGAAGACATTTCACCACCCATCCGAGAGGCTTCTTCAGTTCTGATCCATGGTGGGCAGTTTCCCGGCTTATAAACTCTGAATTGTTTAAAGGGAGAGCGATCACATGGGGGTTGTTAAGAGTCGTAGAGGTAATGAGGGGATCATTAGTCTTACCTTTGTGTGAATGGATGTGTGCTGGCATAGACACGTTAGGACTGTATTGTGAGTAGTGATAGGTGGTGTTGTACCCAACCTTCTCTGTTCAGGGATGGGTTTTCCAGATTGACAAAGATGGCTTTAACCCATCTTTCCAATCACCCATCCTTCTGGCCTTGTTATCAAAGGGGTTTCCTTGTCCTTTATGTGTAGACATACAGCTGAGTTTTTATTTGAGGTGTTAGCCCTCCTACGTTGGGCCAGCCACTTGTGAAGTGGTTGTTTTGTCTCACTGATATACAGATCTGTGCGGTTCTCATTGCTTGATACAATATTGTTCTGTCTGTGTTTGGGTGTAGGATCCCTGAGTTGGATGAGCTTCTGAGTATGTTTGTAGGTCTGAAAAGCACAGGGATTTATTTTATTTTCTTCTAGACGACACAGCTAGTCCAGTTGCCTTGATTTGTTACTACTTGATAAAACTGCAGTGTTTTCAGTTAAACACAGTCCTTAGTTTCCATGTTGCAATTATTTTAAAATTCATGTTTCTTTTCTATGTCTATGTTATGTTTATATTTGAACATATCCGACAATTATAAACAACTTACCACCACTGCAATTTTTATCAGGTCTGTATATTTTCCAAGCTTGCAGATGTCCCTGATTCACTTTGGAGATATTCAACAGTGGGTCAGTTTGCTAATAGTTTCATCATTGTCAAGCACCAGGGGAGGGACTTGTGTTTCATGGGACAGGGACCCACAGGTTTCATCAACAAGCGTCCGTCCTCTGAGACGAGATGTGGCTGTGAGGAGGACAGCAGCTCACACTGACCGAGCCTGGTCAGACAATGTGGGTAGTGAACAATGGATTTGCAGTGGGTCTGGTTGCACGTTTCCTATTGCACTGTGGAGACAGGTATATTACGGAATGTTCACAAACCCCATTCCAGGTCGCCATCCCAGCGTGGGAGAGGGGGAGGTCAACAGGACTGTCTGCTTCAGCTGGGAGCAAAACAACTGCGATACAAATCGGACAATCAAGATCAAAAACTGTGGTGCTTTCTTTGTCTACTGGCTGAAACCGACACTCTGCTGTAACAAAGTTTACTGTACAGGTATGTCACCAATCTCCATTAACACGGGGGGAGGGGGGTGCAGTTATTCGGAAAATCTGAGACATCCCAAATGATCAAAACACACAGTTTACTGAATATTCCAGTCTATTGCCAGATCAGTGGATCATCTCAGTCTTTTCCCCTGTACCCACACTCCAAGTCAATCTACCTTGTCAGAATCTCATTCTCCTGGTATGACATGTAACATCCTCTGCTACACTGAGACGTGACACAAACCATCCACTATCTGTGCCATATGAGTGCTGAGCACCAATCTCGAGTCAACCCCTCCTCCCATGAGGACCAAGTAGACTCCTCCATCTTTCTGAGGACCAGGTTGCCCAGCCTCCCTTCTTTCACTTCCCCTCTGGGTAAGATCATTCACCTCCATACAGAGTGATGGCCCATCCTCCAACCCGCTGACTGTGCCAACATCTCTTCTTCCCCAACCAAACTCCAAGATGGAACATATCATGAGCAAGAGAAAATCTGCAAGTGCTGGAAATCCAAGCAATACACACAAAATGTTGGAGGAACAGCAGGCCAGGCAGTGTCTATGGGGAAAAAGAAAAAGTACAGTTGACATTCTGGGCTGAGACCCTTTGGCAGGTCATATCTTTCCCTCTTTCCCCTTCCGGAGTGAGATAAATGATGTTTGGGATGTGAAAGGAAACCAGATGGTCACATGCAGCTTCTTCACAGATTCATCAGAAGTTAGGATTGAAGCCTGGTTGCAAAGCATCTGAGCCACAGCTCTACCACAAGACCATAAGGTACAAGAGCAGAATTAGGCCATTCTGCCCACCATGTCTGCTTTGCTAGTTAATTATTGTTTACTCATTTTCTCTCTCTACCCCATTCTCCTGCCTTCTCCCAGTAACCTTTAGCACCCTGACTAATCAAGAATCTATCAGTATCCACTTTAAATATACCCAATATCATCGCTCCACCAGCATCTGTGGCAATGAATTCTCCAGATTCACACCATCTGAGTAAATAAATTTCTCCTCATCTCTGCTCTAAATGGATACCCCTCTACTTGGATGCTTGTCCTAGTCTTGCCCAAAATAGGAAACATTCTCTCCACACCCACTTTATCTATACTTCCGATACTCTGTAGGTTTTAGTCCACTAATTACCGGCAGACAGCAAAAGGCCCTCCTTTATTCCTGCTCTGCCTCCTTCCGGTCAGCCAATTTTCTACATATGCTGGTATCTTTCCTGTTGGACACTGATCCTGTTAAGTAGCCTCATGTGTGGCATCTTGTCAAAGGCCTTTTGAATCTAAATAAACATCCACTGAAACAACAGGAACTCTGCAGATGCTGGAAATTCAAGCAACACACATCAAAGTTGCTGGTGAACGCAGCAGGCCAGGCAGCATCTGTAGGAAGAGGTGCAGTCGACGTTTCAGGCCGAGACCCTTCGTCAGGACTAACTGAAGGAAGAGTGAGTAAGGGATTTGAAAGTTGGAGGGGGAGATCCAAAATGATAGGAGAAGACGGGAGGGGGAGGGATAGAGCCAAGAGCTGGACAGGTGATAGGCAAAAGGGGATACGAGAGGATCATGGGACAGGAGGTCCGGGAAGAAAGACAAGGGGGGGGGGGACCCAGAGGATGGGCAAGAGGTATATTCAGAGGGACAGAGGGAGAAAAAGGGGAGTGAGAGAAAGAATGTGTGCATAAAAATAAGTAACAGATGGGGTACGAGGGGGAGGTGGGGCCTTAGCGGAAGTTAGAGAAGTCAATGTTCATGCCATCAGGTTGGAGGCTACCCAGACGGAATATAAGGTGTTGTTCCTCCAACCTGAGTGTGGCTTCATCTTTACAGTAGAGGAAGCCGTGGATAGACATGTCAGAATGGGAATGGGATGTGGAACTAAAATGTGTGGCCACTGGGAGATCCTGCTTTCCCTGGTGGACAGAGCGTAGATATTCAGCAAAGCGATCTCCCAGTCTGCGTCGGGTCTCGCCAATATATAAAAGGCCACATCGGGAGCACCGGACGCAGTATATCACCCCAGTCAACTCACAGGTGAAGTGTTGCCTCACCTGGAAGGACTGTTTTGGGCCCTGAATGGTGGTCAGGGAGGAAGTGTAAGGACATGTGTAGCACTTGTTCCGCTTACACGGATAAGTGCCAGGAGGGAGATCAGTGGGGAGGGATAGGGGGGACGAATGGACAAGGGATTTGCGTAGGGAGCGATCCCTCTGGAATGCAGGGGGGGGGGAGGGAAAGATGTGCTTAGTGGTGGGATCCCGTTGGAGGTGGCGGAAGTTACGGAGAACCTTAGTGGTGGGATCCTGTTCCCACTGACTCTGTTTTGTCTGATCTACCTGTTATTTCCTCAAAGAATTCCAAAAGATTTGTCAGACAACATTCCCTCTCAAGGAAACCATACTGACTTCTGCATATTTTATCGTGCCCCCAGATACCTCAAAACCTCATCTTTTATAATGGACTTGAACATCTTCCTACCACTGAAGTCAGGCTAACTGTCCTCTAATTTCTTTTTTTTTGTCTCTCTCCCCTCTGAAAGAGTGGAGTGACATTTGCAACTTTCTAGTCCTCCAGAATCATTCCAGGATCTAGTGATTGCTGAAAGATTACCACTAATACCTCCATAATCTGTTCAGCTACCTCTTTCAGAACCCTGAGGTGTTATCCACCTGGTCCAGGTGACTTAACTGCCTCAGACTTTCCGCCTGCAGTTGTCTTCCCCTTAGTGACAGCAACTGCACTCACTTCTGCCCCCTCAAATTCAAGTTTCTGGCACGCTTGCAGTATCTTTCATAGTGAAGACTGACACAAGATGCTTATTAAGTTCAACAACCATTTATTTGTCCCCCATTTCTGCTTCCCCATCATAATTATCCAGTGGTCTAATAGTCACGTTCACTTTTTTCTTCTCTTTATGGAGTGTTTTCTCTATCCTCACTTACATTATTGGTGACCTTACCTTCATATTTCATGTCTATGAAGGTTCTCAGTTATCTAGGTCAATTAACATCAAGCAGTAGTAAATCAAGGCAACTGTTTTTGCTGTGTTGTCTGGAAGACATTTCATCATTTATCCAAGAGGCCTCTTCAGTTCTGATCCATGGTGGGTAGGTTTCCAGTTTATAAACTCTGTGAGTTGTTTAAAGGTACAGCAATCACACAAGGGTTGTAAAGGTAAGGAGGGGGTCATTGCGTGAATGGAGATGTGAACTGTTGTGGAGACGCTGGGGTAGAGGTGACAGGACTGCACTGTAAGTAGCTGATGGGTGGTGTCGTACCCCACCCCCTCTTCAGGGATGGGTTTTCCAGTTTGACGAAGATGGCTTCTTTAACACTTCTTTCAAACCACCCGTCTTCCCTGTCCTTGTTATCAAAGGAGTGTCCTTGTCCTTTAGGTGTAGATATGCAGCTGAGTATATGAGAACTGCACAGATCTGTACATCGGAGAGACAGAGCAACCACTTCACAAATGGATGGTCCAGCACAGGACGACTGACACCTCAAGTCAGGAATCAGCTGTATATCGACACCTAAAGGATGATAACAAGATAAGACTAATGTCCCTCTCTTTACCTCTATGGCTTGTATTAACCCTTATGAGATTGTTATATCTTTAAGCAACTCAGAGAGTTTATAAGCCGGAAAATTACCCACAGTGGATCAGAACTGAAGAAGCATCTTGTATGAGTTGTCCTCTAGGCAACACAGCAAGTCCAATTCCCTTGATGTTATACTTTATCCCTTGATGTTATACTTCAGGTTTCATATTTTTGTTCCTAATGGCTTTTTAAGTTGTCTTCTTTTGTTTTTGTTTTCAAAGCTTCTGTTGGATTCTGATTTTTTTTAAACCATTGTCCTTTTGGATGTCAGGAAAGAGGCACAAAACTTGTTGCTTCATGGTCATCTTATTAAATATTGATAGAACAAAGGAAGATTGAAAATGGACAGTCACCTGCTAGTAGCAGAAAAAGAGGCAAAAACAGACAATGTTGCTGTGTGGTCAGCTCTTTTTATCCCCATGGCGAAGAAACGTTCCATTCAAATATGCAGATAAAAGTCAACCAGTTAGATACTACTATTCTAATAGCACAGCAACACAGAAACTTCCAGAACAGTCTGGAATTATACAAACCCCACCAGGGGTCACATTGAACAATAACGTTAACATTAACATACAATGGCTACTTTGATCTATGAAGACTAATGTGCTAAAAGCTTTCTTTACGGCTTGATCTCCCTATGAAGCCACTTTGAATGAACGATGGACCTGTATTCCCAGATCCCTTTGTTCTACCACACTACTTCACGCCCCAGCATTCATTGTGTAAGTCCTACGCTGGGTGGTCTTACCAAAGTGCAACACCTCTCACATCTTCATTCAGTTCCATCTTCCATTTCTCGGCCCAGTTTTCAGCTGATACAGATTCCTTTGCAAGCCATGATAGCCTTCCTCGCTGTCCACTGCACCCTCAATCTTGGTGTCATCAGCAAACTTGCTGATCCAGTTAAACACTTCATCATCCAGATTGCTGATATTGATGACAAAATGCAATGGACTCAGCATCGATCCCTACGGCTCTACATTAGTGACAAGACTCCAGTCAGAGAGGCAACCATCTACTTCCACTCTCCAGCTTCTCCCAGAAACTCAATGTCTAATTCAAGTTCCTGCCTCATCTTGAATGTTGATCAGCTAAACCTTCTTGACCAACCTCCCATGCTTTGTCAAATGCCTTGCTAAAGACCATGTGGGCAACATCCACTGCCCTGCTTTCATCACCTTTCCTGGTAACTTCCTCAAAAGCAATTTAAGATTGGTTAGACTAGATCTACCACCATGAAACCATGCTGACTGTCATTAATCAGACCATGTTTATCCAAATACTTATCTGTTGGAATAACTTCCAATAACTCTCCCACTAATGATATTGGGCTCCCTGGTTTCTAATTTCCAGGTTTATTTTTAGAGCCGTTCTAAAACAGCGTAACAACATTGGCTATCCTGCAATACTCCAGCACCTCACCTGTTGCGAAGGATAATTTAAAGATCTCTGCTAGGGCCCGAGCAATTTTTGCATTTGCCATCCACAGGTCTAAAATAACACTTTGTCAGGCCCTGGGGATTTATCCACCCTAATTTTCCTCAGGTCTGCAAATGCCTCCTCTTCTGAAATCATTGAGCAGAGGCCAATCAGAGTGATCAGAAGCTGGAGAGGACATAATTCACTCAGGTTCATTGATCGAGTATTAAGGGCAGTGACACTTGGCAGTATTTTGGAGCTTGGAGCAGCAGCCAGTTAGAGAGATTAGAATCTTGACAGGACGTAAGCTATTCAGGCTCACTGATCAAGTATTAAGAGCAGTGACTCTCGGCATTTTTTCGGAGCTTTGAACAGCGGCCAATCGAAGAGGTCAGAAGCTTGAGAGGATATAATTCACTCAGATTCGCTGATTGAGTATAAAAGGCAACAACACGGTGTTTTTTTCATGCTCTCCGTGACAGCCAATCAGTGTTCAGGAGTGATTAGCAAGAACAAGCAAAGCAAGGGCAAGCAGAGCAGCCATCGTTGGAGTGGACAGAGTTAGAGTGGAGATTTTGAGAATTTAGCTCCTTGTGATTTCAAGATAAAGTAGGTGTGAGGAGACATTTCCAGTGTCCCTGACAACTACCAGAAATACACCCAGCTGCAGCTTCTAACAATCAGCGATGAGGAGCTGGAACTACAGGAAACTGAGCGAAAGTCAGGAAGGGGAAAGGGGTTAAGGAGCCAGTGCCGTGTACCCCTGTGACCAACCCCTCAACAACGGGTGTATCACTTTGGATATTGTTGGGGTGTGGCTGGTGGATGACTGAGCAGTGGAAAGTCTCTGTAATCAAGCCTGCCACTGTGACTCCGAAGGGAACTGGAGAGAAGAGGTGAGGATGATAGGGGATTCATTAGCTAGGGGAGCAGAAAAGAAGTTCTGTGGGCGAGAACAAGATTCCTGGATGGTATTTTGCCTCCCGGGTGCCAGAGTCCAGAACAACTCAGATTAGTGCTGAACATCCTTAAGTGGAAGGGTGAAGAGATTCAGCATTGGGAGTTCAGGGAGTTAGGTGCTAAGTTAAAGGACAGGACCTCCAGGGTTGTAATCATGAGGCTAGAACTAGGACGATTATACAGTTCAATATTTGTCTAGGGGTTGGATTTTTGGATCATTAGGCTCTCTTCCAGGGACAGTGGGACAGGTTTGCACTTGAACTGCAGGGAAACTAATATCCAATCAGGAAGGTTTGTTAACGCTGCGTGTATGGTTTAATCTGGAGTTGCAGTGGAATGGGAACCAGGATGCCAGGACAGTTAGTGAAAGGATCTGGAGGCTGACATTGGTAAGATCTCAGACAAAGTCAAGAATCTATAGGTTGAGTATGGTGCAACTCATGTCCTGAGCTGCATATATTGTAGGAAAGGTGGATGAGCTCAGGGTGTAGATTAACACCTGGTATTATTTCTTGGGGCAAGTCATGCCTTACGAACCTGAGGGAGGCAGGTCATGTGTTACAAACCTGTTTGAATTTTTGAAGATGTAATAAAACACATTGATTAAGGTAAAGCAGTGGATGTAGTGTATATGGATTTCAGTAAGGCGTTTGATAAGGATCCCCATGTGAGGCTCATTAAGAAAGTAAGGAGACATGGAATCCAAGGAGACCTTGCTTTGTGGATCCAGAACTGGCTTGCCCACAGAAGGCAGAGGGTGGTTGTAGATGGGTCATATTCTGCATGGAGCTCAGTCACCAGTGGTGTGCTTCAGGGATCTGTTCTGGGACCCTTACTCTTCGTGATTCTTATAAGTGACCTGGATGAGGGTTAGTAAATTTGCTGATGACACAAAGGTTGGAGGTGTTGTGGATAGTGTGGAGGGCTGTCAGGGGTTACAGCGGGACATTGATAGGATGCAAAGCTGGGCTGAGAAGTGGCAGATGGAGTTCAACCCAGGTAAGTGTGAAGTGGTTCATATGATGGCAGAATATAGTATTAATGGTAAGACTCTTTGCAGTGTGGAGGATCAGAGGGATCTTGGGGTCTGAGTCCATAGGACACTCAGAGCTGCTACGCAGGTTTACTCTGTGGTTAAGAAGGCATATGGTGCATTGGTTTTCCGTGGGATTGAGTTTCAGAGCCGAGAGGTAATGTTGCAGGCATATAGGACCCTGGTCAGACCCCACTTGGACTAATTTGCTAAATTCTGGTCGCCTCACTGCAGGAAGGATGTGGAAACCATAGAAAAGGTGGAGAGGGGCTATACAAGAATGTTCCCTGGATTGGGGAGCATGCCTTATCAGAATAGGTGGAGGAAGGTAAACACAAGGGTCTGTGCTGGGACGACTCCTCTTTGTGATTTTTATAAATACTCTGGATGAAGAAGTAGAAGGGTGGGTTAGTCAGTTTGTTGATTACACAAGGGTTAGGGTTTTTTGTGTATAGTCTGGAGGGTAGTCAGAGGTTACACCGGGACATCAGTAGGATGCAGAACTGGGCTGAGAAGTGACAGATGAAGTTCAACACAAGTAAGTGTGAAGCTGTTCATTTTAGTAGGTCCAATATGAAGACAGAATATAATATTAATGGTAAGACTCTTGGCAGTGTGGGGGATCAGCAAGATCATGTATACAGGACACTCAAAGCTGCTGCACAGATTGACAGTGTTGTTACGAAGGTGTATGATGTGTTGGCCTTTTTCATCCATGGGACTGAGTTCAAGAGCCGTGAGGTAATGTCACAGCTTTTCAAGACCTTGGTCAGACCCCACTTGGAGTACCGTGTTCAGTCCTGGTCAACTCATTACAGGAAGCATGTTGATACTATGGAGAGAGTGCAGACGAGATAGAAGGATGTTGCCCGGATTGGAGAGCATGCCTCATGAGAATAGGTTGAGTGAACTTGACCTTTTCTCCTTGGGTCGACGAAGGATGAGAGGTGACCTGACAGAGGTGTATAAGGTGATGAGAGGCATTGATCATGTGGATAGCCAGAGGCTTTTTCCCCAGGTCTGAAATGTCTAACACGAAGGGGCATAGTTTTAAGGTGCTTGGAAGTAGGTAGAAGGGGGATGTCAAAGGAAATTTTTTCACACAGAGCGAGGTAGGTGTGTGGAATGCACTGCTGGTGGTGGTGGTGGAAGCGAACACAATAGGGTCTTTTCAGAGACTCTTAGAGCTTAGTACCAGGAGCTTAGAAAAATAGAGGGCTATATGGCACGGAAATTCAAGGCAGTATCTAGAGTAGCTAACATGGTCAGCACAACATTGTGGGCCAAGGGGCCTGTAATGTGCTGTAGGTTTATATATTCTCTGATATTGCAGACATCAGTGAGACTTGGTTACAGGAGGGACAGGAATTTCAGCCAACATGAAACATTCCAAATAATTCAAAGGATATCAGTTGTTCTCAAAAAATACAAACTACAAAGAAAATAACAAGTAAACAGTCTAATCGAACACTTCCCAATCCACCAATATCTCAGTAAGTTTTGCTATATTCTCCCTACAGAGTACAACAGATTCTTTAGGATAAATCTTTTCTGTGCCTTCGAAATGTGTCCCAGAAACCCCAGCAGTTGTTTTTTCTGCCTTCATCCCTGCTCGTGTCTGCTTAATCTCTCAATCTTTCCATGTGCTGGGATTAATACTGCCCATCCTCAGGGTATGGCAGTGACGTGGAGGTATGTGAAAGTTATGAAGTGAGAATGGTGAGTGCCTTGTAGTGACTCGGAGTGAGCAATGCTTAGAGGATGAGGACACATTGTTATTGAAGAGCATTTCAGTCTGGTGTCAATCATTGTTGACAGATGGCCTTCAAACTGAAATACTGATTCATTTCAACTTCCCACAGATGAAGACTGACTGACCAGGCATTCCTGTGTTTTCTCCTTCAGTTTTAGATTTCCAACACTTGCAGTCCTGTTTTTATTGTTGGCTGTTCTCTTCAGTTTAATTTCATTGCAATGGGGTGGTCAATTGTCTGTTCCTCTGTTCCCACCATGTACCCCTGTTCTTTACAGATCCAGCATCTGTACCACCTCCACAACCCGAGGGAACAACTTCTGAGCTAAGCGATGATTTGTCCACAATCATGGACCCAAATACAAGCTCAGGTATGAGTTGTGGGAATGTGTTTTAAACAGACTCCTCTTTGAAATCATCATCCGTCAGATTCAACCAGAATCAAGGAGAGTGTGGGATAGACTGAGGGGAGAATAGTGATAGAGTGACCGAGGGAGAGGGGTAATGGAGGGACTGAGTAGAGCAGGGTGTGGGAGGACACTAATGGTGTGAGATAGACTGAGGGGAGAATAGTGATAGAGTGACCGAGGGAGAGGGGTAATGGAGGGACTGAGTAGAGCAGGGTGTGGGAGGACGCTAATGGTGTGGGATGAATTGAATTTAATTGAATTGACTTTGTTTCTTTATTTCTTACATCCTTCACATACATGAGGAGTAAAAATCTTTGTGTTATGTGTCCGCCTAAATGTACAATGGGCAATTTATAGTAATTTATAATAAATAGTATGTACAACGGGCATACAATTGTATCAGGATGAATTAATTAGTAAAATGGCCTGGTGGAAATGCTGTCATGGAGTCTGGTCCTGGCTTTAATGCTGCACCAATATTTCCTGGATGGTAGCAGCTGGAACAGTTTGTGGTTGGGGTGACTCAGGTCCTCAATGACCCTTCAGACCATTTTTTCACACCTGTCACTGTAACTGCCCTGAGTAGTGGGAAGTTCACATTTACAGATGCGCTGGGCTGTCCACGCCACTCTCTGCAGGTTCCTGTGATTGAGGGAAGTACAGTTCCCATACCAGGTAGAGATACAGGCAGTCAGGATGCTCTCAATTGTGCCCCTGTAGAAAGTTCTTAAGATTTGGGGACATGCCAAACTTCTTCAACCGTCTGAGGTGGAAGAGGTGGTGTTGTGCTTTTTTTTTACTGCACAGCTGGTATGTACAGAGCACGTGATGTTCGTGGTTATGCGTACACTGAGGAATTTGAAGTTCATCTTTTCAACCCCAGATCCATTGATGTCAATAGGAGTGAGCCTGTCTCCGTTCCTCCTGTAGTCCACAACCAGCTCCTTTGTTTTTGTGACATTGAGGGAGAGGTTGTTTTATTGACACAAGTGCATCAGGGTGATGACGACTTCTCTGTAGACTGCTTTGTTATTATTTGAAATGTTATATTCCCTTGTTTCCTGCTGGTAGGAAATTCCGCCTCTCAGTTCGCACAGCTTTTTTTCCAGGGACTGCATGTTAGCCAGCAGTATGCTACGGAGCGGCGGCTGATAAGCACGCCGTCTCAACCTCACCAGGATGTCGCTGCTTCTCTCTGTCCTCCAGCGCCGCTTCTGAGGTGGCGGTGGTGTAATCAATGAGCCTTCCATGGATCGTGTAAGCAGGGGTTCCCAGTGTAGAACAGGCAGAACATTGTGGGTAAATGCCATCTTCCCGATGTTCAGAACAGTTAGTCAGTCATATTGGATGTGACTATCAACTTCTTGAACAAGAAATGCAAAGGAAATTGCAGAAATTATCAGCACACTGTAAAGTTGGTAAGGAGTGCGCAACATGCCTGTCGTACGCAGCGCCATCTTGTAATTCTTGGGTGAGTGTTGAGGGAATGAGTAAGGGGAGAGTAAGATACCGAAGGAAGATATATGATTGAGGGATTGCAGGGGTGATAGAGAAACTGATGGGAGAGGAATGATGGAGCAACAAAAAGAGTGAGATAGGCAACAGTGCTGCTGAGGACAGGGGTGTGGGAAGGCCAGGAAGGTGTGAGTGGTGAGGGAGCAAGTAAAAGTGTGTTTCATGTCAGGTCTGACCACTTGGAATGGAGACAAATACATAGGTTTCCCATGACCATGGGGGTGGGGAGTACGACTGGGCCTGGTACTTGGGTGAATGGGATGAACAGAAGGTCATGCGTTGAGATAAAGTGGAAGTGAAATGAATGTACAGATGCTCTGATTAATTGAGTGACTGCAGTAGACAGGGTCATATCTGAGTATCCCTGAATGTTGCACCCTCGAGGATTGTTCTGGAGTGACTGATGAACGGGTGAGGAGTATCTCAGAGTGGGAATGGAGGGAATTGTCAAAGAGTGTTCTAGCCATCTTTTGGAACGATGGAGCTGATTTGGACGGGATGACTTAAGTCAATTGAGTAGGATGTGGAATATAGTTATTGGTGTTTGTGAAAGGGTGTGATCGGCATGTTGGAAGTGTTTTTCCTTTAGTCTTATCCAGTCACAAGATCGTTCAATAATTTCTCTCCTACACTCACCATGTGGGCCTGTTTTAAGACAGATTTAGGTTATCTTGGAAAGCTAACAAATGTCACTCCACTCTTCAAGAAGGTAGAGAGGTAGAAGGAAGGAAATTATAAGGCAGTTATTCTGACTTCAGCTTTTGGAAAGATGTTGGATGCCCAAATGGGTGGTTAATTGTCTGTTCCTCTGTTCCCACCGTGTACCCCTGTTTATTACAGATCCAATATGTGTACCAACGCCACAACCCAAGGGGACAAGTACTGAGCCAAGCAATGATTTGCCTACGATCACGGACTCAGATTCAGGATCAGGTATCAGTTCTGGGGTCATGTTTTACACAGACTCCTCTCTGAAATTATCATCAAAGTTATTCAACCAGAATTAAATGACTGAATCAGGTGACATGGGTGACGGAATGACCAAGGGAGATGGGTGACGGATGGACTGAGGGGGATGGGTGATGGAATGGCTGAGGGAGATGGGTGATGGAGTGGCCAATGGAGATGGGTGACAGATAGACCCAGGGGGATGGGTGACGGAGAGACCCAGGGGGATGGGTGACGGAGAGACCCAGGGGGATGGGTGACGGAGAGACCGAGGGGGATGGGTGACGGAGAGACCGAGGGGGATGGGTGACGGAGTGGCTGAGTGAGATGGGTGACGGAGTGGCTGAATGAGATGGGTGACGGAATGGCCAATGGAGATGGGTGACGGAGAGACCGAGGGGGATGGGTGACGGAGAGACCGAGGGGGATGGGTGTCGGAATGACCGAGGGAGATGGGTGATGGAGAGACCGAGGAGGATGGGTGATGGAATGGCTGAGGGATATGGGTGATGGAGTGGCCGATGGAGATGGGTGACGGAGAGACCGAGGGGGATGGGTGACGGAGTGGCTGAGTGAGATGGGTGACGGAGTGGCTGAGTGAGATGGGTGACGGAGTGGCTGAATGAGATGGGTGACGGAATGGCCAATGGAGATGGGTGACGGATAGACCGAGGGGGATGGGTGACGGAGAGACCGAGGGGGATGGGTGTCGGAATGACCGAGGGAGATGGGTGTCGGAATGACCGAGGGAGATGGGTGATGGAGAGACCGAAGAGGATGGGTGATGGAATGGCTGAGGGAGATGGGTGATGGAGTGGCCAATGGAGATGGGTGACGGAGAGACCGAGGGGGATGGGTGACGGAGTGGCTGAGTGAGATGGGTGACGGAGTGGCTGAGTGAGATGGGTGACAGAGTGGCTGAGTGAGATGGGTGATGGAATGGCCAATGGAGATGGGTGACGGAATGGCCAATGGAGATGGGTGTCGGAATGACCGAGGGGGATGGGTGACGGAGAGACCGAGGGGGATGGGTGACAGAGTGGCTGAGTGAGATGGGTGACGGAGTGGCCAATGGAGATGGGTGACGGATAGACCGAGGGGGATGGGTGACGGAGAGACCGAGGGGGATGGGTGATGGAGAGACCGAGGGGGATGGGTGACGGAGTGGCTGAGTGAGATGGGTGACAGAGTGGCTGAGTGAGATGGGTGACAGAGTGGCTGAGTGAGATGGGTGATGGAATGGCCAATGGAGATGGGTGACGGAATGGCCAATGGAGATGGGTGTCGGAATGACCGAGGGGGATGGGTGACGAAGAGACCGAGGGGGATGGGTGATGAAGAGACCGAGGGGGATGGGTGACGGAGAGACCGAGGGGGATGGGTGATGGAGAGACCGAGGGGGATGGGTGACGGAGTGGCTGAGTGAGATGGGTGACAGAGTGGCTGAGTGAGATGGGTGACGGAATGGCCAATGGAGATGGGTGACAGATAGACCGAGGGGGATGGGTGACGGAGAGACCGAGGGGGATGGGTGATGGAGAGACCGAGGGGGATGGGTGACGGAGTGGCTGAGTGAGATGGGTGACAGAGTGGCTGAGTGAGATGGGTGACAGAATGGCCAATGGAGATGGGTGACGGAATGGCCGAGGGAGATGGGTGACGGAGAGAACGAGGAGGGATGGGTGACAGAATGGCTGAGGGAGATGGGTGACCGAGTGGTCGAGTGAGATAGATGACGGAGGGATATGGAAACACGGAAGAGTGTTACATAATGGATCTGACTAATTGGAACAGGTACATTTATCTAGGTATTCTGAGCCGTGGGATGGTGGAGCCTCTCGGCCTGGTACGTGGGTGAGCCGGATGACCAGAAGGTTGGTCATTCAGATAAACATGAAGTGAAATGAATGTAAAGATGCAGGAGATTATTTTGTTACCACGAGGGTCGGATATGACTATCACTGGATGTTGTATCCTCAAGAATTGCTCTGAGTGATGGAAGTACAGTTAAGATTGACTCAGGGCAGGTATGGAGGGAAATGTCAAAGAGGGTTCTAACCATCAGTTGGAAAGATGGAGGTGATTTGTTTCCTATGACTTAGGACAGCTGAGTGGACCTCTCATGGGAGGAGCATGGGGAGTACAGTGACTGGTGGTTCGGTGAGTGCTGTATAAGCTTACATTGCTGTGAGAATGGGCATTTACTAGTACGATGGAAGGTTGGTTTTGATGATTCCTGTAGTTTCTCCTATCACAAGCGAGCTCGATACTTCCTCTCCCTGCACTCACCATGTATTCCTAAACAGATTCAGGGTATCTGGGGAACAGTGGGGTACACAGCATACACAGAGCAGGTCTTTGCTGAAAATCCCATAACCATTTGTCAGTGGCAGGTTTTGTAGAAAATTAGCCTCCTGCAAGTCTCTATGGTGAATACCTGTATTAGCATAACTGGAGAGAAGTTTATTGGGAAGCTGAAAGGTCTGAAAGTAGATAAATCATCTGGAAAAGATGGTGTACCCCTAGTGCTCCGGAAGAGGTGGGGAAGAGATTGTGGAGGCATTTGGCATTTGAAATCATTGGATTCTGGAATGGTTTTGGAAGACTGGAAAATTTTAAATGTCACTCCACTTTTCAAGAAGGTAGAGAGGTTGAAGAAAGGAAATGGCAGGTCAGTTATTCTGATGTCAGTGGTGGGGAAGATGTTGGTGTCCCCATTGTCTGTTCCTCTGTTCTCACAATGTACCCCTGTTAATTTCAGATCCAGCGTCTGTACCAACTCCACAACCCGAGGGGACAACACCTGAGCCAAGCGAGGATTTGTCCACAATCACAGACCCAGATACAAGCTCAGGTATCAGTTGTGGGGATGTGTTTTATTTAGAATCCTCTCTGACATTATTATCACATGCATTCAACTAGAATCCAGCAACTGAATGAGGGGAGATGGGTGACAGACGGGGTGAGGCAGATGGGTGTGCGATGACCAAAAACATGTGAAGGAGACCCAGAGTAGAGTATTAAGGGAGTAAATAAAAGAGTGCCGCATGGCAGGTCTGACCAATGGGAATTGATGCAAATATGTAGGTTTGCAATGCGCAGTGGGGGTGGGGGAGGCCACTGGGCCTGGTACGTGGGTGAATGGGAGGAACAGAAGGTCGTGCGTTCAGCTAAACATGAAGTGAAATGGATGTACAGGTACTGCCAGTAATTGAGCAAATTTAGCACAGAGTCAAATCTGAGTATCCCAGGATGTGCATCCTCAGAAATTGTTGTGGGGTGACTGACATAGAGGCAAAGGGTGACTCAGAGTGGGAATGGAGAAATTGCCATCTGTTGGAAATCTGGAAGTGCTTTGTCTGGGATGCCTTCGGACAGCTGAGCAGACATTGGGGAAGCATGTGGAATACAATGACTGGCAGTTGGATGAGTTGCGTATAAATTTACATGGCGACAGTGATGGGTATTTGCTGGTACCATGTAAGGTATGTTTTGGTCATTCCTGTAGACTCTCGTTTCACAGACGACCTCAATACTTCCTGTCCGGCACTCACCATTTAAAACAGATTCAGTGCCTCTTGGGAACAATAGGGGCAGAGCAGGACTTTGTCATCAATGACATAACCATCTACTGGTTGGTGTCGTAGAAATCGATCCTCCCACAAGTTTCTCTGGTGAAGATTTGACTGGACTGTGTTACCAGAACTAGAGAGAAACTTCTTGGGAAACTGTAAGGTCTGAATGTAAGTCATCTGAACGAGATCGTGTAGCCCCCATTGTTCTGGAAGAGGAGGCTGAAGAGATTGCAGAATTATTCTTTCAAGAATCAATAGATTCTGGAATGTTTCCAGAAGACTGGAAAATTACAAATATCACTACACTCAGGAAAGGAGAGAGGTAGAAGGAAGGGAGTTAACGGCCTGTTATTCTGACATCAGTGGTTGGGAAGATGTTAGAGTCCCAACTGAGTGATCAATTGTCTGTTCCTCTGTTCCCACCATGTACCCCTGTCAATTACAGATGCAGTACCTGACCCAACTCCAAAAACCAAGGGGATAACTCCTGAGCCAAGCGATGACTTATCCACGTTCATGGACCCAGACACAAGCTCAGGTATCGGCGTGGGGATGTGCTTTACACCGACTCTTCTCTGAAATTATTATCAAACGGATTCAACCAGAGTCAAGGAACTGACTGACAGGCGATGGGTGATGGAGTGACCAAGGAAAACTGGTGACAGAGTGGCTTAGGGAGATGTGTGTCAGACTGACTGAGGGAGAGGTATGAGGCAGTGGCCGAGGGAGAAGGGTGAGGGGGTGGCCATGGGAGATGGGTGAGAAAGTGGCCGTGGGAGATGGGTGAGGAAGTGGCCGTGGGGGATGGGTGCGGAAGTGGCCGTGGGAGATGGGTGAGGGAGTGGCCATGGGGGATGGGTGAGGAAGTGGCCGTGGGGGATGGGTGAGGAAGTGGCCGTGGGGGATGGGTGCGGAAGTGGCCGTGGGGGATGGGTGAGTGAGTGGCCGTGGGAGATGGGTGAGTGAGTGGCCGTGGGAGATGGGTGAGGAAGTGGCCGTGGGAGATGGGTGAGGGAGTGGCCATGGGGGATGGGTGAGGGAGTGGCCGTGGGAGATGGGTGAGGGAGTGGCCATGGGGGATGGGTGAGGGAGTGGCCGTGGGAGATGGGTGAGGGAGTGGCCGTGGGGGATGGGTGAGGGAGTGGCCGTGGGAGATGGGTGAGTGAGTGGCCATGGGGGATGGGTGAGGGAGTGGCCGTGGGAGATGGGTGAGGGAGTGGCCATGGGGGATGGGTGAGTGAGTGGCCATGGGGGATGGGTGAGGGAGTGGCCGTGGGAGATGGGTGAGGGAGTGGCCATGGGGGATGGGTGAGGGAGTGGCCGTGGGAGATGGGTGAGGGAGTGGCCGTGGGGGATGGGTGCGGAAGTGGCCGTGGAGGATGAGTGAGGGAGTGGCCATGGGGGATGGGTGAGGGAGTGGCCGTGGGGAATGGGTGAGTGAGTGGCCGTGGGAGATGGGTGAGGGAGTGGCCGTGGGGGATGGGTGAGGGAGTGGCCATGGGGGATGGGTGAGTGAGTGGCCGTGGGAGATGGGTGAGGAAGTGGCCGTGGGAGATGGGTGAGGAAGTGGCCGTGGGGGATGGGTGAGGAAGTGGCCGTGGGGAATGGGTGAGTGAGTGGCCATGGGAGATGGGTGCGGAAGTGGCCGTGGGGGATGGGTGAGGGAGTGGCCGTGGGGGATGGGTGAGGGAGTGGCCGTGGGGGATGGGTGAGAGTGTGGTCGTGGGAGATGGGTGATGGATGCACTGAGGACAGAGGGGTGTGCAATACCAAAAGGGTGTGGAAGCGAGCAATGGGAATGTGTTGAGGGAGAAAGTAAGAGTGTTACGTGGCTGTCTGACCAATTGGAATTGACACAAGTAGCTAGGTGTTCCAAGCAGTAGTGGGGGTAGAGGCCACTGGGCCTGATACGTGGATGAGTGGGATGAACAGAATGTCGTTCATTCAGATAAACATGAAGAGAAATGAATGTAGAGATGTAGGGGATTATTGAGTGACCATAGTGTACAGAGTCAGATATGAGTATCCCTGGATTTTGTATCCTCGAGAATTGTTCTGGGTGATGGACGTACAGGCGAGGAGTGACTCTGAGTGTGTATGGAAGGAATTGTCCAAGAGATTTCTAGCCATCACTTGGAAAGATGGAGATGATTTGTTTGGGACAACTAAGGACAGCTGAGCGAACCTCTCATTGGAGGATCATGTGGAATACAGTGACTGGTGGTTAGGTGAGTGATGTATAACCTTACATTGCGGCTGTGATGGGCATTTGCTGGTGTGATGGAAGGTTAACTTTGCTGATTCCTGTAGTCTTTCCTATCACAAACGAGCTCAATAATTCCTCTCCTGCATTCACCATGTATTCCTGAATTTAAAACAGATTTAGGGTCTTTTGGAAACAGTAGGGATATAGAGCAGGTCTTTCCCACAATCCCATAACCATCTACAAACACATTTGTCAGTGTAGGGTTTGTAGAAATAGAGCCTCAAAAGTCTCCATGCTGGTACTTTGAATGCCTGTGTTACCATAACTGGAGAAAAGTTTATTGCAAAGCTGGAAGTTTTGAGTATAGAGAAGTCACCTGAACCAGATAATTATCCCTGGAGTTCTGGAAGAGGTAGCTGAAGAGATCCTGGAGGTATTTGGAATGATTTTTCAAGAATCATTAGTTTCTGGAATGGTTCCAGAAGACTGGAAAATTACAAATGTCATACCACTCTTCAACAAGGTAGAGAGGGAGAAGAAGGGAAACTAGAGGTAATTTATTCTGACCTCAGCCATTGAAAAGAATTTGGAGTCCCAACTCGGTGGTCAATTGTATGTTCCTCTGTTCCCAACATGTACCCCTGTTTATTACAGATCCAGCATCTATAATAACTCCACAAACTGAGGAGACAACTCCTGAGCCAGGCGATGATTCGACAGTGATCACGGACCCAGATACAAGCTCAGGTATCAGTTGTGGGGATGTGTTTTACACAGACTCTTCACTGAAATTATCATCTAATGTATTCAACCAGAATCAAGTGTCTGACTGAGGGGAGATGGGTGATGGAGGGTCCGAGGAGATGGGTGATGGAGGGTCCGAGGAGATGGGTGATGGAGGGTCTGAGGGAGATGGGTGATGAAGGGTCTGAGGGAGAAGGGGAGCAGAGGTGCTGAGAACAGAGGGGTGTTGGAGGGCCAAGAAGGTGTGGGATCAACCGAGGGGAGAGTGTTAAGGAAGCAAGTAAAATAATGTTGCATGACAGGTCTGACCAATATGAATGGACACAAATACCTAGGACTTCGGAGCAGTGGATATTGGGGAGGCCACTGGGACTGGTATGTGGAACAGTGGGATGAACAGAAAGTCATGCGTTGTGAGAAATCTGAAGGGAAATGAATGTATAGATTCTGGGGATAATTGAGTGACTTAGTATACAGGGTCAGATCTGAGTATGCCTGGATGTTACATCTAAGAGAATTGTTCTGGAGTGTCTGACGTACAGGCAGGATTGACTCTTATTGAGAAGCAGGGAATTGTCAAAGAACCATCTAGTAGAAAGATGGAGGCGATTTGTTATGGACAACTTAGTTCAGCTGTGCGGCCCTCTCATGCGAGGGGCATGTAGGGTTCAGTGACTGGTGGATTGATGAGTGCTGTATAAACTTACATTGTGGAGCACAATTTGGCCTGTGTTGGCATGATTGAATGCTGATTTTGGTGATTCCTGTAGGTCATCCCATCACAAATTTGCTCAATGCTTCATTTGCAACCCTCACCATGTGTCCCTGATTTTGTCCACAGTCCCAGGACTACTTACAGGAGCATTGTCAGTGGTAGGGGTACTAGCAATTGAGGCTGTCCCATGTGACTGTGGTGGAAATTTGAATGTCTGTGTTTACATAACAAGAAAGGACGTTTTTAGGAAACAAAGATCTGAATGTACATAAATCACCCAATAGATAGTGTGCACCCGAGAGTTCTAGAAGAGGTGGCTGAAAAGATTGTGGAGTCATTAGTAATGATCTTTCAAGGATCACTAGATTCTACATGTTTCTGGAAGCCAAGAAAATTACAGATATCGCTCCACTCCTGAAGAAGGTAGTGAGTTAGAAAGAAGGAAACTATCGGCCTATTATTCTCATCTCAGTGGTTGGGAAGATGTTGGAGTCGCAAACCGGTGGTCTATTGTCTGTTCCTCAGTTCCCACCATGTACCCCTGTTTACTACAGATCCAACATCTGTATCAACTCCACAAACTGAGGGGAGAACTCCTGAGCCAAGTGAAGATCTGTCCACAATCACGGACCAGGATACAAGCTCAGGTATCAGTTGTGGGGACAAGTTTTACACAAACTTCCTGCTGAAATTATCATCCAATGAATCCAACCAGAATCAAGCGACTGACTGAGGGGAGATGGGTGATGGAGGGAGAGTGGTGATAGAGTCACCGAGGGAGATGAGTGATGGACTGGCTGAGGGAGCTGAGTGATGCAGTGACCGAGGGAGATGAGTGATGGACTGGCTGAGGGAGAAGGACAACACAGCGGCCGAGGGAGACGGGTGACATAGGTACTGAGTACAGAGGGGTGTAGGAGAGACCGAGGGGAGAGCGCTGAGGAAGCAAGTTAAAGCGCATTGCATGACATGTCTGACCAAGTGGAATGGACAGAATTATCTCGGAGTTCTGATCACTGGGATTCAAGTAGAATCATGGGACTGACTGTTTGGTGTCAGAGCGGCCGCCGGAGATGGGTGTCAGTGTTACCGAAGGAGATGGACAAACAAGTGTCTGAAGGAGATAGGTGCCAGGTGTGCTGAGGACAGGTGTGTATGGAAAGGGCCAAGAAGATGTAGGAGAGACTGAGGAGAGAGTGGTGAGGAAGCAAGTAAAAGAGTGTTGCGTGACAGGCCTGACCAATTGGAATGGACACAGATATCTAGGTATTCCCAGCAGTGGATATTGGGGATGCCACTGGGACTGGTACGTGGACTGCGGGATGAACAGAAGGTCATGCGTTGTGAGGAACATGAAGTGAAATGAATGTACAGATGCTGGGTATAACTGAGTGACCGTAGCATACAGGGTCAGATCCCAGTATTCATGGATGTTACGTCCTTGAGAATTGATCTGGAGTGTCTGACGTACAGGGAAGGATTGACTCAGAGTAGGAATGGAGGGAATCGTCAAAGAGCTATCTAGTAGAAAGATGGAAGTGGTTTGTTATAAACAACTTAGTTCAGCTGAGTGGACCTGTCATGCGAGGAAGATGTGGATTGCACTGACTGGTGGTTGGGTGAGTGCTGTTTAACCTTACATGGTGGAGTGCGATAGGCTTGTGGTGGCATGGTGGAATGCTGATTTTGGTGATTCCTGTAGTCACATCCCATCACAAACTTACTGAATACTTCCTCTCCAACATTCACCATGTGTCCCTGATATAAAACACATTCAGAGTCTTTTGGGAACAGTACGGTACGGAGTATGACTTTGTCCACAACTCCATAACCATCTACAAGTGCAATGTCAGTGGTAGGGGTGGTAGAAATGGAGACTGTCTCAAGTCTGTGGTGGAAATTTGAATGTCTGTGTTTCTATAACAAGAGAGGATGTTTTTTGGAAACAGAAAGATCTGAATGTTGATAAATCCCCTGGACCAGATAGTGTACACACCAGAGTTCTGGAAGAGCTGTCTGAAGAGATTGTGGAGGCATTAGTAATGATCTTTCAAGAATCACTAGTTTTATATGTTTCTGGAAGACAAGAAAATTACAGATATTGTTCCACTTTTGAAGAAGGTAGTGACGCAGAAAGAAGGAAACTATAGGCGTATTATTCTAATCTCAGCAGTCGGAAAGATGTTGGAGTCCCAAACCAGTGGTCTATTGTCTGCTCCTTTGTACTCACTATGTACCCATGTTTATTTCAGATCCAATATCTGTACCAACTCCACAAACTGAGGAGACAACTCTTGAGCCAAGTGATGGTTTGTCCACAATCACAGACCAAGATACAAGCTCAGGTATCAATTGTGGGGAGATATCTTACACAGACTTCCCTCTGAAATTATCATGCAATGGATTCAACCAGAATCAAGAGACTGACTGAGCAGAGATGGGTGACGTTGCGCCGAGGAGGACGGGTGACAGATGGGCCAAGGACAGACGGGTGTGGGATGGCTCAAATGGTGTGGGAGAGACCGAGGGGAGAGTGTTGAAGGAGCAAGTAAAAATGTTGCATGATGGGTCTGACCAATCGGGATGGACTTGGGGTTTGCTGTGAGCAACGGGGATTGTGGAGTTCACTGTGCCTGGCACCTGGGTGAGTGGGATGAGTGACTGTAACATACAGAGTCAAATCTCTCTATCCCTGGGTGTTACATAACCAAGAATTGTTCTGGAGTGTATGATGTATTGGCAAGGAATGACAGTGTGGGACTGGAACAATTGACAAAAAGGGTTCTAGCCATCTGTTTGAAAGATGAAGGTGATTTGTTTGGGATAACTTAGGATCTTTCATGGGAGGAAGATGCGAAATTCTGAGTCTTGTGCTTGGGTGAGTCCTTACATTTTCGGGTGTGATGTGCCTTTGTTGG
This sequence comes from Mobula birostris, assembly GCF_030028105.1. NCBI lineage: Eukaryota > Metazoa > Chordata > Chondrichthyes > Myliobatiformes > Myliobatidae > Mobula > Mobula birostris. Next base: position 60,797,441 of record NC_092382.1, read on the forward strand.
TATGTTGGAAGTCTGGTTGTGGTGATTCCTGTAGGCTCGTCCCATCACAAGCTAGCACAGCACATCCTCTCGAACACACATTCATTGTCTCTTGGGAATATTAGGGTACAGATCATGACTTTGTCCACAAGCACATAAACATCTACAAGTGCATTGTCAGTGGTAGGGATGGTAGAAATCGATCTTACTGCAAATCACAATGGTGGAGCTTTGACAAAAACTGTGTTACCATAATGAGAGAGGAGGTGTTTGGGAAACTGAAATGTCTGAATGTAGATGAAACATCTGAACAACATGGTGTACCCCCAGAGTTCTGGAAGAGGAGGCTGAAGAGTTTGTGGAAGGATTGGTAATGATATTTCAAGAATCACTAGATTCTGGATTGGTTCTGGATGACAGCAAAATTACAAATGTAACTCCACTCTTCAAGAAGGTAGAGAGACAGAAGGAAAGCTAGTACAGGCCAGTTATTCTGGCCTCAGTGACTGGGAGATGTTGGAGTCCCAACGGGGTGGGCAATTGTCTGTTCCTCTGTTCGCATCATGTGCCTCTGTTTATTACAGATTCAGCACCTATACCAACTTCGCAACCCAAGGGGACAACTCCCGAGCCAAGCGATGATTTGTCCACAGTCAATGACCCAGAAGCAAGCTCAGGTATCAGCTGTGGGGCTGTGTTTTACAGAGACTCCTCTCTGCAATTAACATTCAATGGTAATGGAGGGCCTGAGGGCAATGGGTGACAGAGTGGCTGAGGGAGATGTGTGTCAGTGTGACCCAGAGAGGTGGGTAACGGAGTGGCCGAGGGGGGCTGGGTGACGGAGTGGCCGAGGGGGGTGGGTGACGGAGCGGCCGAGGGGGCTGAGTGACGGAGCGGCCGAGGGGGCTGGGTGACGGAACGGCCGAGGGGTGTGGGTGACGGAGCGGCCGAGGGGGCTGGGTGATGGAGTGGCCGAGGATTAAGGGTAACGGAGTGGCCGAGGGAGACGATTGTAAGGGTTACTTAAGCAGGTGAGTGAACGAGTGGCTGAGGGAGATAGATGATGAGGGTGCTGATGACAGAGGAGTGTGGGAAGGCTGAGCAGGTGTGGGAGTGACTGAGGGGTGAATGTTGAAGATACAAGTAGAAGAGAGTTGCATGCTGGGGCTGAACAATTGGAATGGACACAAATATCTTGGTATTCTGAGCATTGAGTGTTGGAGAGGCCACTGGGGCTGGTACATGGAACTATGGGATGTACAGAAGGTCATGCTTTGTGATAAACATGATGTGAGATGAATGTACAGTTGCTGGGGATAGCTGAGTGATCGTAGCATGCAGGGTCAGATTTCAGTATCCCTGGATGTTACATCCTAGAGAATTGTTCTGTAGTGTCTGACGTACAGGCAAGGATTGACACAGATTGGGAAAAGAGCGAGTTGCCTAAAGGCCACCTAGTAGAAAGCAGGAGGTGATTTGCTATGTACGGCTTAGTTCAGCTGACCAGACCTCTCCTGTGGGGAAGATGTGCATTGCAGTGACTGGTGGTTGGGTGAGTGCTGTATAAATTTACATAGTGGAGCACGATGGGCCTCTGATGGTATGATGGAAGGCTGGCTGTGGTGATTCCTGCAGTTTGTTCCATCATAAGCTCTCACAATACATCTTCTCAAATACACACCATGTGTCCCTGATTTGAAACACATTCAGGGACTCTTGGGAACAGTAGGGTGTACAACACAACCTTGTCCACAATCACAGAAACATCTACGAGCACCCTTGTCAGTGGTAGGGGTGGTAGAAATAGAGCCTCCTGCAAAACACAATGATGGAACTTTGACTGGACTATGTTACCATAACTACAGAAGAGATTCTGGGAAACTGAAAGGTCTGAATGTAGATGAGATATCTGAATGAGATCGTGTATCACAGAGTTCTGAAAGAGGAGTCTGATGAGTGTGTGGAAGGATTGGTAATGATCTTTCAAGAATCACCGAGATTCTGGATTGGTTCCGGATGACTGCAAGATTACAAATGTAACTCCACTCTTCAAGAAGGTAGAGAGGCAGAAGGAAGGATACTCAGGCCAGTTATTCTGGCCTCACTGATTGGGAGATGTTGGAGTCCCAATGGGGTGGGCAATTGTCTGTTCCTCTATTCGCACCATGTGCCTCTGTTTATTACAGATTCAGCACCTATACCAACTCCGCAACGCAAGGGGACAACTCCCCAGCCAAGTGATGATTTGTCCACAATCAATGACCCAGAAACAAGCTCAGGTATCAGTTGTGGGGATGTGTTTTACAGAGACTTCTCTCTGCAATTAACATTCAATGGTAATGGAGGGCCCAAGGGAAATGGATGATGGAGTGACAGAGTGGGCTGGCTGACGGAGTGGCAGAGCGAAATATGTGTCAGGGTGACCCAGAGAGGTGGATGTTGGAGTGGGTGAGGGTGATGGGTGACGGAGTAGCCGAGGGAGATGGTTGTAAGGGTTATTTAAGCAGGTGAGTGAACGAGTGGCTGAGGGAGATAGGTGATGAGGGTGCTGATGACAGAGGAGTGTGGGAAGGCTGAGCAGGTGTGGGAGTGACTGAGGAGAGAGTGGTGAGGAAACAAGTAAAGAGTTTTACATGAAGGGTCGAATGGAGAGAGATATCTAGGTATTCTGAGCAATGGTGTTGGAGAGGCCACTGGGGCTGGTACATGGAACTACGGGATGTACAGAAGGTCATGCATTGTGATAAACATGAAGTGAAATGAATGTACAGATACTGGGGATAGTTGAGTGATTGTAGCATGCAGGGTCAGATTTCAGTATCCCTGGATGTTACATCCTAGAGAATTGTTCTGTAGTGTCTGACGTACAGGCAAGGTTTGACTCAGATTGGGAAAAGAGCGAGTTGCCTAAAGGCCACCTAGTAGAAAGTGGGAGGTGATTTGCTATGGACGACTTAGTTCAGCTGACCAGACCTCTCCTGTGAGGAAGATGTGCATTGCAGTGACTGGTGGTTGGGTGAGTGCTGTATAAACTTACATAGTGGAGCACGATGGGCCTGTGATGGTATGACGGAAGGCTGGCTGTGGTGATTCCTGTATCTGGTCCATCACAAGCTCTCACGGTACATCTTCTCCCACACACACCATGTGTCCCTGATTTAAAACACATTCAGGGACTCTTGGGAACAGTAGGGTACCCAACACGACCTTGTCCACAATCACAGAAACATCTACGAGCACTTTTGTCAGTGGTAGGGGTGGTAGAAATAGAGCCTCCTGCAAAACACAATGATGGAGCTTTGACTGGACTGTGTTACCATAACTAGAGAAGATATCCTTGGGAAACTGAAAGGTCTGAATGTAGATGAGACATCTGAACGAGATTGTGTACCCCCAGATTTCTAGAAGAGCAGGCTGATGAGTGTGTGGAAGGATTGGTAATGATCTTTCAAGAATCACAAGAGTCTGGATTGGTTCTGGATGACTACAAATTTACAAATGTAACTCCACTCTTCAAGAAGGTAGAGAGGCAGAAGGAAGGAGAATACAAGCCAGTTATTCTGGCCTCAGTGACTGGAAGATGTTGGAGTCCCAACGTGGCGGGCAATTGTCTGTTCCTCTATTTGCACCATGTGCCTCTGTTTATTACAGATTCAGCATCTGTACCAACTCCACAAACTGAGTGGACAACTCCTGAGCCAAGTGATGATTACTCCACAATCAAGGACCCAGATACAAGCTCAGGTATGATTACTCCACAATCAAGGGCCCAGATACAAGCTCAGGTATCAGTTGTGGGGATGTGTTTTACAGTGACTCCTCTCTGCAATTAACATTCGATGGATAGAACCAGCATCAAGTGGCTGACTGAGGGATGATGGGAGATGGAGGGCCCGAAGGAGATCTTTGCAAGTGGCAGAGGGGGGTGGGTGATGGATTAGCTGAAGGAGATGTGTGTCAGGGTTACTGAGAGAGGTGGGTGACGGAGTGGCTGAGGGAGATGGATGTCAGGGTTACTGAAGGAGGTGGGTGAACGAGTTGCTGAGGGAGATAGGTGATGGAGATGCTGAGGACAGAGGGGTTTGGGAAGGCCGAGAATGTGTGGGAGTGACCGAGGGAGAGTGGAGTGGAATCAAGTGAAAGAGTGTTGCGTAACGGGTCTGACCAATTGGAATGGACACAAATATCTAGGTATTCTGAGCAGTGGGTGTTCAGGAGGCCACTGGGACTGGTATGTGGAACTGTGGGATGAACAGAAGGTCATGCTTTGTGATAAACATGAACTGAAATGAATGTACAGATGCTGGGATAATTAAGTCACCGTAGCATACAGGGTCAGATCCCAGTATCCCTGGATATTACAGCTTAGAGAATTGTTCTGGAGTGTCTGCCGTACAAGGAATGATTGATTCAGAGTGGGAATGCAGGGAATTGTCAAAGATACATCCGGTAGAAGGATGGAGGTGTTTTGTTATGGACGACTTAGCTGAGTGGACCTCTCATGCGAGGAGGATGTGGTTTGCAGTGACTGATGTTTGAGTGAGTACTGTATAACCTTACATTGTGGAGACTGATGGGCCTGTGATGGCATGATGGAATGCTGATTTTGTTGATTCCTGTAGGTTTTCCCATCACAAATCTACTCACTACTTCCTCTCCAAACGTGTTCCTGATATAAAACACATTCAGCGTCTCTTGGGAACGGTAGGGTACAGAGAATGTCTTCGTCCACAATCCCATAACCACCTACAAGCACACTGTCAGTGGTAGGGGTGGTAGAAGTTGAGGCTGTCCCATGTCTCTGTGATGGAAATTTGAATGTTTGTGTTTCCATAACAAGAGAGGAGGTGCTTGTGTAACAGAAAGGTCTGAATGTAGATGGATCACCTGGACCAGACCCAGAGTTCTGGAAGAGGTGGCTGAGGAGATTGTAGAGGGATTAGTCTTGATCTTTCAAGAATCACTTGATTCTACATGTTTCTGAAAGACAAGAAAATTACAGATGTCACTCCACTCTTGAAGAAGGTAGCGAAGCAGGAAGAAGGAAACAATAGGCCTGTTATTCTAATCTCAGTGGTAGGGAAAATGTTGGAGTCCAAACCGGCGGTCTATTGTCTGTTCCATTGTTCCCACCATTTACCCCTGTTTATTACAGATCCAACAGCTGTACCAACTCCACAAACCGAGGGGACAAGTCCTGAGCCAAGTGATGATTTGTCCACAATCATGGACCAGGATACAAGCTCAGGTATCAGTTATGGGGATATGTTTTACACAGTCATCACTCTGAAATTATCATCCAATGGATTCAACCAGAATCAAGTGACTGACTGAGCGGAGATGGGTGATGGAGGGATCGAGGGAGATTGGTGATAGATGGAGGGATCAAGGGAGATTGGTGATAGAGTCACCATGGGAGATGGGTGATGGACGGGCTGTGGGAGACCGATGACAGATGGACCAAGGACAGAGGGGTGTGGGATGGCTCAAAGGGTGTGGGAGAGACCAAGGGAAGAGTGTTGAGGGAGCAAGTAAAAGTGTGTTGCATGATGGGTGTGACCAATCGGGATGGTCTTGGGGTTTGCCCTGAGCAGCGGGGGGATTGTGGAGGTCACTGTGCTTGGCACACGGGTGAGTGGGATGCACAGGAGCTTGGTTGTTCAGATAATATGATTTGAAATCAACTTAAAGGTGCTTTGGATAACTGAGTGACTATAGCATACAGAGTCAAATCTCAGTATCCCTGGACGCTGCATCCCTGGAGAGAATGACACATTGGCAAGGAATGAGAGAATGGGACTGGAGAGATTGACCAAGAGGGTTCTAGCCATCTGATCGAAAGATGGAGGTGATTTGGTTGGGATGACCCAGGATCTCTCATGGGAGGAGGATGCCAAATGCTGATTGTGGTGGCTGGGTGAGTGCTGGATAACCTAACATGATCGGGTGTGATATGCCTTTGTTGGTACGTTGGAAGTCTGGTTGTGATGATATCAGTTATCTCATCCTGTCACAAACTAGCATAATACTTCCTCTCCAACACTCACCATGTGCCCCCGATTAAAACATATTCAGGGTCTCGTGGGAACAGTAAGTCAAAGAGCATGACTTTGTCCACAATTGCATCACCGTCTGCACCACATTTGTCAGTGGTAGCGGTTGTAGAAATGGAGCCTCCTGCAAATCACAATGGTGTAGCTTTGACTGAGCTGTGTTACCATCACTAGAGAGGAGGTACTTGGGAAACTGAAAGGTCTGAATGCAGATGAGACAGATGAACGAGAGTTCTGGAAAAGCAGGTTGAAGAGATGGTGGCGGGATTGGTAATGATCTTGCAAAAATCACTAGATTCCGGAATGGTTCCAGATGGCTGTAAAATTACAAATGTATTTCCACTCTTCAATAAGGTAGAGAGGCAGAAGTAGAGAAAATATAGGCCGGTTATTTTGACTTCAGTGATTGAGTAGATGTTGGAGTCCCAACTGGGTGGTCAATTGTCTGTTCCTATGTTCCCAACATGTGCTCATTTTTATTGCAGATCCAGCCTCTGAACCAACTCCACAAACTGAGGGGACAACTCCTGAGCTAAGCGATGATTTGTCCACAATCAAGGACCCAGATACAAGCTCAGGTATCAGTTGTGGGGATGTGTTTTACAGAGACTCCTCTGCAACTAACATTCAATGGATTCCACCAGCATCACACAACTAAATGAGGGGAGATGGATGGTGGAGTGGCAGAGAGGGATGCATGATTGAGTGGCTGAGGGGGATAAGTGATGACATGCCTGAGGGGAATGGGTGACGTGTATGGGAGACACCGAGTGAGAGGGGTGTGGAACCAAGTAAAAGTGTTGCATGGTGGGCTAGATCAATTGGAGTGGACACAAATATCCACTGTGCAGTGACTGTTTGGAGGCCATTTGGTTTGGTACATGGGTAGAATAGAAGATCATGTGCTGTGATAAACATGAAGTGATATGAATGTACAGATGTTTGGGATAATTGAGGGGCTGCAACATTTAGGGTCAGATCTGAGTATCCCTGGATGCTGCATACTAGACACTTGATCTGGTGTGTCTGACGTATTTGGAAGATGTGACCTAGATTGGGAATGGAGAAATTATCAGAGGCTTTGAGCCATCTGGTAGAAAGATGGAGGAGATTCGTTTGGGATGACTTCGGATATCTCAGGGGAGGAAGATGCGGTCTGCAGAGACTGTTGGTTGGATGAGTGTTGTCTAACCTTAATGTCTGGGCGTGATGGACGTGTGTTGGTACGATGGAAGGCTGGTTGTGGTGATTACTGTTGTCTCCTCCCATCTCAAGCTAGCACAATACATCCTCTCCTACACTCACCATGTGTCCCTGATTTAACACACATTCCCTCTCTTGGGAACAGTAGGGTGCAGAGCATGACTTTGTCCACAATCCCAGAACCATCTACAAGCACATTTGTCAGTGGGAGCTGTTTTAGAAATGGAGTCTCACCCAAGTCTCTGTGGTGAAGCTGTGGACTGGTCTGTGGGATGAAGTGAATAATGTCCCAGGTTACAAAACCTCTCCTTATAACTTTGATACTGAAATCCAGGCAAATGTCTTGAGAATATTTTACACAGTCTTTCTGTGAGTGCATGGACTGGGCTGACAGCAACAGTGGTGGAGGTAGATACAATGGTGTCTTTTAAGAGACTCTTGGACAGGTATATGGAGCTCAGAAAAATAGAGGGCTATGGGTAACCCCAGGTAATTTCTCAGGTAAAGACATGTTCGTCATAGCTTGTGGGCCAAAGGACCTGTATTGTGCTGTAGGTTTTCTGTGTTTCTACGTTTCTCGTTTGATGACATCTTTCCGAAAACAGGATGGACGAAGCTGTGAGCCTGTTATTCTGAGTGCAGCCTCATCACCATCTCATAGCACTACAGCATAACTTGTCACCTCCTTTGGTCAATGCCCTGATTGATGAAGGTCAGCATAATATGCAAACAGGTGAACCATCTGGCAAACTGTATTTTCCGTATTTGAGGAAATATCCATTCTTGCAAAGAAAAATAGGAAAACTCTTCAAACTGCATGGAAGCTCATTGGAAGCCAGTCTAGTATGAAATAACTTTGAATTTTTAAAGCTCTGTAGAGGTGGTAACTGAGTTTCCTCACCACAGCTCATAGGTGAATATGCTATTATTATTAATCTGAACATGCATCTGATGCTGTTTAACATTCAGGATCACTTAAGTAACCCGGCCGGTTCTCATCATTCTGAGTGAGGTGGTAGTTTTGCATCAATGTATCTTTTCAGGGAGATTTTCTCTGACAGTCTTACTCACTCACACAAATATGCTGCATTTATTCAAGTCTTCAGTTTCACATTGATGGACTGATGGTTGAGTAATTGCCTGTCATGTCCTTAAAACCATAAGGCATCTGGGAATGTACCCACTGGAACTCAGAAGAATGAGGGGGGATCTCATTGAAACCTATCGAATGTTGAAAGGCCTCGAAAGAGTGGATGTGGAGAGGATGTTTCTTTTGGTAGGGGAGTCTTAGACCAGAGGACGCAGACTCAGAATAAAGAGATTTCCACTTAGAACATATTGAAGAGGATTTGTTTTCAGCAGAGAATGGTAAATCTGTGAGTTTTTTTTTATCACGGGTGGCTTAGGACGTCAAGTGATTGGGTATAGTTTCGGTAATGGTTCATCAGGGCATGAAGACAGAAGTTTGTAGCTGAGCATGAAATGTATCAGCCATGATGAAATGAAGCATAATTGATGGGCCAAATGGCCTAATTCTGCTCGAATGGTTGTATAAGAGCATAATTAGGCCATTTAACCCATTATGTGTGCCCCATTCCATTAATGCTCTCAACTCCATTCCCTGCCTTCTCCCCATAACGTTTGACACTGGAATAAACAAGAGTCTATCAGCCGCGTCTTCAACTATACTCAATGACGTGACTACCACAGCCGTCCATGGCAACGAGTTTCACAGAAACACCCACCTGCTGGTTGAAGAACATCCTCCTTATTTTATGTTATTCATTTATTTAGTGATACTGAGAGGAGGAAGCCCTTTCAGCACTTTGAGCCATGATGTCCCAGCCAACACCGACAAACCTGATTATTCCTAAACTAATCATGGGACAATTTACAATGGCCAATTATCCTAAACGGCATGTCTTTTGACTGTGGAATGAATCCTGTGCACCCAGGGAAAACCCACGCATTTCACAGAGAGGACACAAAAACTCCTTACAGAATGGCACCAGGGTTGATCTCCAAACTCCAGAATGTTCCGTGCTGTAATATTGTAGAGCTCACCACTACGCTACTGTGACGCCCATCTCTGTAGTAAATGGACATTCCTCAAGTCAGATGTTTAAAAGATCATTACTAATGCTTGCACAATCCTTTAGGCTGCCTCCTTCAGACCCCTTGGGGTGTAGTCCATCTGGATCAGGTGAATTTTCTACCTTCAGACATTTTCTCTCCAAGCACCTCCTTCACCCGACACTCTCAAATTTGTGGCATACTGCCTCTGTCTTCCACAGTGAAGACAGACACAAAATAACTTCTTTGTCCCACGTTACTACCTCCCAGTGTCAGTTTCCAGCATTCTGATACTAGCCCTCATTTCTCGTTTCCTGTTTATACAGCTGAAACTTCTGGGATCTTCGTTTATATTATTGAATAGCTTTCCTTCATATTTCAGCTTTTCTCTTATATTTTTTTTAGCTGCCTTCTTGTTTGTTTTCAAAGTTTCCTAATCATCTAACTTTCCACTAATCGTTGCTACGTTATATGCCCTCTCTTTTCCTTCAATGCATCTTTGACTTCCCTTGTCACCCACAGTCGTCTCGCCCTTCCTTGAGAGTACTGCTTCATCTTTGAGATGTATCTATCTTCACCTTCAAAAGTGCCTCGAGAAACTCTTGCAATTCTTTTTCTAAATTCTCTCTCTGCTACTATCCCCTTTCAATCAACTTTCACCACCTCCTGTCTCATGCCTCTGTAATTCCCTCTACTCTGCTGAAATATGGATTCATCTGACTTCATTCTCCTTCTGAAACTGTAGGGTAAATTCTTTCATATCATGAACAGTGCCACGTAAGGGTTGTTTACCGTCATCCACTCATGCAATACTACCATCATCCAATTCCTGCTTTGTGAATGGGAGATATGTGACACTGGGAGTTATCCAGAGATTACTGCCTTGCTCTTCAGCCTCTTCCATAATTCCCTATACTTTCTGTGCAGGCCCCCTTCCCACTTTCTGACTGCTCACAATCCCTCCTGAAAATATTTTGCAGTCTCTCTGAGCCATCCTTGATCCTAGCACCTGGAAGACCATCCTGTTGCCATAGAATTTGCTGTCAGTCCCTGAACGATTGAGTGTCCTACCACCATTGCTCAACTTGAATTTACCCTTTCCCTCTGAGCCTTAGAATCAGCCACATTGCCACGACCTGGTAGATGTGACTGTGCTTTGATAGGTCATCCCCCCAACAGTATCCACAGGGTGCTGTATGGCACAGCCACTGGGGAACCGTGTACTATCTGCTTACTCCCCATAGATCTCCAACTGATCAACATTTTACAATCTGAAGGTTGCACACACCTCAGTGAAAGTTTCATCAAAGAGGTTTTCAGCCTCCAGGATGTTCCAGAGTACGTCTGGCTCAATTTCCTTGATCTCCTCAGTCAGGACCTCAAATTGGACTTCCTGCAGATGTCGAGTTCAGGGAGTCTCTAAGGTATGCGGAAATCCCATATAATACAGGAGGAACATTCCACTGCCTAAGCTATCATCCTGCCTACAATAGTGATATCTTTGACTCTTAACATCTTAAGCTTAAGTTCTGCAATCAACTACATGATTTCAAACAACTCAGAACCTTAGCCTCTGCCTGTTGAGTCAAAGCCTGACCATTCTTACTCCAACAATGGCTGCTCTGCTTATACTTCGTTTCTTTTTGTTGACCCTTGAAAAGTCACCAACAATCCAGGTGATTTTCTGCTCAACACACATGTCCTATCAGGTCTCGGTCACATTTAAAAGCTGGTGCATAAAGTCTACAAGGAACCAGCTCCAACTCTCTCAGTGACCTTCTGCTCGTAGGCATGTCCTGACTTGCCCCTTTTGCTTTTTAAACCTGGCACGTGAAATCCACAAAAAAAAACTCAGATTCACTCTGTGATCTCCCACTCAGCAGATATAAGTAGGAAGAATAATAGTTACGCCTGGAGGAGAAGAATAAGGAAAGTGAGATGGGACCCATGCCAAGATGCAGGGTGAAGAAAACAGGAGTAAAAGAAAGGACTAGGTCTGGGATTGCCCATGTGCACAGTGATGTCCTCAGGCTCAGGAGTGATCAGTGAGGATTACTGCAAGGAAATGTGGCTCCCACATTTCTTCCCTGAAATTCATCCCCGCCCAGAAGGAGGGTAATATCAATTGTTTGTGTGGGAAAGATGGTGAAGGTAAGAGGGATAAAATGAAGCCAGTTCTCTGCTCCACAAGCATCTCTCCCAGCCCAATGACTATTCTCAAAGTCCTCACCCACAACTCTCTCTGTTGTTTTATTCCAGATCCCCAGATATCCACAAGTGAAGAAGCTGGAAAATCATCAACTGGAGGACACAACCAGGAACCATCATCTGTCCCAATGGGAGATACATCGACAGGTACCAAATCCTGTGTCTGTGGGGTTCAATCAGTCTCTCCCATTCTCTCACCAAGAATGTCTCATGGGTTAATTCACCTGCTGGACATCCAGTGTAGTGCACAGTATTGCCAAAAGTTTGAAGCCCTGTATCTCAGGAAAAAAATGTTGTTATTGGAGAGAGTCCAGAGGACTCTACACAGGACCCTGCTCTGTAGGGTCCAGAGGGTGACTCTAGGAATGAAGGGATTGATATATAAGGAGCATCTGGCATCTTTTGGCCTTTGGTACTCACTGGAATTTGGAAGAATGCAGAGGGATCTAATTAAAACCTACCCATTGTTGAAAGGACTAGTAAAGATGTATGTGGAGAGGATGTTTCCTATGGCAGCGGTGTCCAGAACTAGAAGGCATAACCTCAAAAGTGAGGGGCAACCCTTAAATAGAGCAGAGGTAAGGAGACATTTTTTTAGCCAGAGGGTAGTGAATCTGTGTGGTGCTGCTCTGCCATAGACTGCTGTGTAGGCCAAGACCATGGGGATACTTAAGTGAAAATTGATAGTTTCCTCATCAGTAAGGGCAGCAAAGATTATAGCGAGAAGGCAGCTGTACAGGGTTGAGTGGGATCTAGGATCAGCAATGATGGAATAGCAGAGCAGATTCAAAGGGGTGAATGGCCTAATTCTGTTCCTGTGTCTTATGGTCGAATTGTAGAGGTGAATGACATCAGGTTTTCATTTCCCTCCTTGGCCACATTTCAGCATTGTCTGAGATCAGTCAAAGCAATGGTCTGGACTTCCTGGAGGTTCATTCTGTTTCATGCTGAAAGCAGTGACAGTTGTTTAGGAGAGCAATCTGGTCGTGCAAGAGTAAATGCCATAGAGTCTTAAAGATTTCACCGCAGTTGGAAAGCATGCATTCCCCCAACTCCTATCTCACCCTGAGGCTATATTTTAGTGATTGTAGTCTGTCGAACTGTTATGTTCCTTTTTTATTTTATTGTCTACATCTGCTGACTTCCAAAGGTAAAGGACACAGTGTGTCAACAACTACAGGACCCATCTAAGAAACATCCTCTTCCCAAGGGAAAGAAACTTGCTCAGGTATTGTGTGTGTGCATGTGTCTGTGTGTGTCTGTCAGGGTGGCGGGGGGTTAATGCAAGTTGGTTTGCTGGAGGGCCCTCAGTCAGATTTGGTGCCCAGTGACATCATGTGTAATCTACCCACAGGATGCAGGAAGAAATACCATATTTGCACATTGTTGGAGGAACTTCTCTGAAACTATGTTATTCCTTGTGTAAATATCACAGCATACACTCCGCTTATATTTTCTCAGCCCATAGCTCCTATTCTGCACCCTCACTCTTGTTCTTTGATGGTCTCTATATCTTCTTGCTGTATACCCCACACCTCATTCCAAACGCTTCCCATTGCACCAGACTGCCTTTTTGTGGCAGTCCGTACATCTTATTTGTGAAGATCAGTTAATCCCATTAGTTGTATCCAAAATTAGACTCAAATGAGACCCCTCCCTGTCACCTGCCTTTACCCCTTCTCATCCATCCCCGTCCATTCAACCTTCTTGCCCTGCTGAGCCTCCTTTACATTTCAGTGCAGATCATGATGTGCTGCATTCTCTGGCAATGTGATTTCCAATCCCACCTTCACAATCCCCCATACTTTGGGTGTCGCTGCCTCTGGGTCAGGCCAGGTGGAAATGTAACTCAAAACTGCGTTAATCTTCCAGTCAATGGACTCCCAACAAAGGAGGAGTGTGAAAAGATGATTAACACGGCCCTAGTATTATATGTTGGACAGAACAACCTGGAAAACTCCAAGGAGTATCTCCATCAGGTGAGAGGTTTATTCCACATTTATTCTGGTTTGAAGATTCTGACTAATGTAGCTGTGGTTGTAGCTCCCCATCCCAGTGAGCCTGAATTTTCCCCTCCCATTCCCAGTGACCACCGTTTCTCATTGAATGGTGGATATCCATCCTCTGTGAGGAACAGTTGCTGCTCCCAGTTTGCCATTTGTAACTAACATTGTTTCCCAACCGCAATCAAAGTTACTTAAACTCTCCATCAACACAGATTGAATGTCTCACCTTTTCATAGTTTGAATTTCCCCCATCAGCCTTACTCCTTCACTCCCAGATACCACTGAGATTTCTGTTGTAGGGGTTCAGTGCAATCATATTTGGGTGTTGATTTGGACATGCGTCTCTGCCAAGTGAGGTGTTAGGGTGCTTCTTTTCTCTGGTGGCCTGCAGGCCACCCTCGGATAAACCCACAGATTAAGGTCACATGAAACCATGGGTGCAAGCGGTGAATGGTTGTATGAACAGTTGGTGCAGATCACAAATCCTGATCATGCAACCCCAGGCAGACAAGATCTGAAGTTCATTGATACTGCCCAGAAGAAGGCAGTGACAAAGCACTTCTGTAGAATAAGATGGTATTGCTTCACTGGTGGGAGGTGGGGGCTGGGGGTGATGTTTTTGCTAAAGCAGGTAGGGGGAGTGGGTGAGAGTACTGTTGATGGTTTTGCTGATGTTTATACATGGGAGGGTGAGGAGGGTTTTGGGGTTTAAAATTTTCTGTCTGTCTTTGTGTTTTTTTCTGTTTTTTGAATGACTGTGGGGAGTAAGACTTTCAGGTTGCATAGATCATCACATACTGAACTATTACACAATCATGATCATGAACTGGCATGATGATGATGGTGAGTGGAATCATCTCAATAAAGAGCTCCCATTTTTTTAAGATAAGAATTCTCAACATTAATCGAGGAATCAATGGACCACAGGTTGAGGACACTTGAGCTAGACTGAGGGAGGTGAAAAGTATTCCCTGGTTTCTTTGGTTGGAGGCAGCATTCCATCTGAGGAAGAAGGGGCTAGGGTTTGAATATGAGGACTGAAATAGAAATTTTCTTCTGTCCAGTTAAAGGACAATGTAATCCTTATTTAAGAGGAAGGCATTACCCCTAATATGGAGCAGAGACTGCCACGCTTTTGGAGGAGGGGAAATCTCCTGCATGTGTCCAGCGTGGGGCCTTCAATGTTTTGGAAGAAGAGATGCCGGGGTGTGACAGGAAAAATCATTCTCCTGGTGATTTCCATGGAGATTTCCATAAATCCTCAGCAAAGGGTGTCCTTTAGTGGGAAGGAATTTCCTCTGGTAGGGGTAGATTTGTATATTGATTGACGAGGAATGTGAACAGTCCAATTCAGAAGGAATGGATTTCTGCCGGGGTACAGTGAATGTGGATTTCCCCTGCTAGGGGTAGATTTGTATATTGATTGATGAGGAATGTGATCAGTCCGATTCAGAAGGAGTGGATTCCTGCCAGGGTACAGTGGATATGGTTCCTGGTGTGAAGAGGAAGCAATCTCCTGATGTTCGGTGACAGAGTCTGTGGGTGATGGGGGGGAGGTGTGAGGGGTGTCTCTGAGTCATCATCCCCACATAGTGCTGTCTAACTCTGTTTCTTCATCTGTTCCTCACCATCGACTGCCCTCGTCAATAGGTTAGATGCCGAGAGAGTAGGTCTGTCTTGTCCAAGTGCAAAGGTTACACAGAACAGAAGGAAAAGAATTGATACTCTGGATCCTGAATTACGATCATTCAATGTATCACTGGACAATGTGAGCTGTTGCTGATGATGTGGTACTGTGGCAGGAAATTTGGGATGATAGTGAGAAATATAAGCTGAAATTGTATGATTATCCGTTTAGCTTTTGCATTCTCTCGAAGTTATTGTTAAACCAATTGTTCTTTCGTTCTGCCAATTGCAGAGAGTGCCCGGTGACCAGTGAACCCCAATGCTTTTCAGAATGCTACCTGCCTTACTCTGTGAGGACAGATGTTGCTCTTAATTTCCTTCAGTAATTACTTCAGTTCTCCATTATTGTGGTTAACCTTCCCACATATTCAGAGTTTTCCATTCCAGAGTCAGTCCTGCTTCCTCATTCCCTGATACCGCAGAGTTTCCCTTCACATTTCTGCCAATGATATCTCGACTCAGCTCCGGTTGCCATAGTTTGGTGTTGGTGGTGACCACTTTATAACTTTTCTGGTGTTTAATGGCATGGTTTTCCCTTCACTTTGAGCAGATTAGGTTCCTCTGATTTGCAGAGTAGGAGGTTATCCGTGTACTAGTTGAAGTGTTTCCTTCAATTTTGGAGGGACAATTATCTCCCAATTTGTGTAAAGGAAATTACAGTTCTACTGGATTTGCAAATGCAATATGCAGTTATGGGTGGGCTATTGATGGGAATCCAACTCTTTTGAATTTTGGATTTCCTGTGGTGTAGAAAGATGGGTGAGAATGCACACAAAAAAAAAAAAAAAACTGGAAACACCCTTCAGAACAGGCAACACTGGGAAGGACAACCAGACTTAATGCTTCATCTCAAAGAACCTTTGTTGGAAGTATAAAGGAAACAGGAAAGTATGGGGAAGACAAGTGTGGCTCTATTTGAGAGACGAGAATACGTTGCAATGAGAAAGGCAGTCTGATGTAGGAAAATTAATTTACCTGTCTGGAGGGGCTTATGGAATATCCTATATTAAGGGAGTAGGAAATACTCCCTTGTTTTTTTTTCTGGGGAGGAGGTTTATGGAATATGCTATATTGAGGGAGTAGGAAATACTCCCTTGTTTTTTTTCCTGAATAATTGGTTTGAGATGGAGATCTGTTTTCTCCTGAGTCAAGGGAAATTGGAATACGTATTCCGTAAGAAGGAGTTAAATTACATCTAGTTTTTAAAATTATTATAAACAGGTTTCCTCCATCTAACACACAGACACCCCAAACATGACTTGCTCTGCTCACTCACCAGGAACTCCAGTGACGGCAATGACCGTGTACAATATTTTCTGCACAGTGCCGTACCTAACCCACATTTCAGACATTTTGTCCATCCAGTGATTTGACCCCAGACACCACAGACGATCTCTATGAATAAAATATTGTCTGTGATTTGAAATACCACTTAGCCACTCCAAAGTGACAGATTTCAACAGATTTAAAAATAAAGATTTTGAACAAGCCATTACATCACACGAGTGTAATCCCTGCACTGACAGATTGTGATTAATTTAGTGAATTATTTTAGGTACTATTTGTGTGAATTGATTTGTTCCAACAAAGATTTGTGTCTGATTACAGAGGAAAAGATAGTCTTGTATGCAGAGTGAGGGATCTTCACAGGTTTGGAAAACAGGATTCCTTGGTGTGATGTGGAAGTTGATTCCCCTGGTGTACACACAGGGAGATTTCCATGAACCGTGAGGGAGGGGTGTTCTCTAGTGTTTTGGAAGGTGATTTGCTCTGGTGAGGGAAAAGTTGGTTGGTGATTAATGAGGAACATGAATAATCTGATTTGGAAGCAATTAAGTCTCGCAGTGTTTTGGGGATGTGGGTCTTGGTGTGAAGGAAGGGGATTGTCTTGGTGTTAAGCGATGGATTTCTGTGGATGATGGTGAGTGGAGGGAAGCTCCCTGCTGTCTGGCTGGGGGTCATGAGCCCACGAGTGCAAATTAACCATGTTTCTTCACCCATGGGTTTCTTCACCCATTTCTCATCATCAATTGCCCTGATCCACAGATACGTGAGATGCTGATAGAGCAGACACCCTGTAAGTACTTCCTGTCTAAGTGCAGAAGATAAACAGAACAGAGAAAGCAGGAAGATGGAAAAGAGTTGATACAGAAGATACTGGATTATGGTCATGAATGTATTATTCTATTCAATGTATTGATGGGGTAGGGATGGTGGTGGGACAATGGGGTAATCTAAGTAAAAAATGCATAATTATCCAAGCAGTCTTTCTTCTGCATTTCCTACATCTTTTTGATAAACAAGTTATTCTTTTCCAATTTTAAAGTAAATTCTATTATTAAACCACATATATATTACCATAAACAATCCTGAGATTTACTTTCTTGCATATCAATAGAATAACAATCATAACCAAATCAATGAAAGACCGCCCAACTAAGGTGTTCACCAGAGTGCAGAAGACAACAAACTGTGTAAATACAAAATGAAGAGATGATCATAATAAATAAAAATGTGCTGAATATTGAAAACATGAGATGAAGAGCCCTTGAAAATGTATCAATTGGTTCAGGAAACATTTCACTGATGGAGGAGGTGAAGTTGAGTAAAGTTATCCCCTTTGGTGCAAGAGCCTGATGGTTGAAGGGTGGTAACTGTTTCTGAACCTGTCCTTGATGTTAGTTGTTCCTGTTGACAGCGGCAGCTTTCCTGCCATAGCACTTCATGTAGATGTGCAGAATAGCTGGGAGGCCTTTATCGCTGACTGATTAGGCTGTATCCTTTACTTTTTGTAGGATTTTTTGTTCAAGTACATAGGTGTTTCCATTCTGCAAAGGCCAGTAAGTTGTCAATGATGGAATGCAAGGACAGATACATTCATGATATTCTTATCTGTTTCAGTAATTGTGTCTGCATCTGTTGATACAAGGAAAATGTTCCCGTTTTACTTCAGTGTGACATTATGCTCATTTATCTACGTTGTGAAAGTCAATGTACTAAAGACACAGAATAATGCACAAATGTTTCCAGATAACTTTATGACAATAGGAACCAATCTAAATAGATTGCAGATAACATAATATATGGTGGCCATGTCCATCGGTAGGATAGTCTTGGGTTACAGGATGATATTGATTACTGGGGAAAATCGACAGAAAAACTTGCCCCACTCTTCTTGAACTCTCCCTCCCATCCCCTGCATGATCACAGACTCCTTGGTTAATGGTTTTGGCTGTTAAGAAAAAAGAAGTTGGCAACCCTGGTCTACATGATAATTTCTCCATAATTTTATCAAGTTCTATCAAGATTCCCCTCAGCCCCGAACATACCAATAAAAGCCCATGATTGTTGAAACTCTAAACTCTGTTTATAAACCTTGGGACAGGCAGCATCCTGGTAAATCTTACCTGTACATTTTGAAAGTCACCTTAGGGAGATTGGAATTGCACAATTGTATTCCAAGTGGAAACCGGAACGTTTCATGGAGCTGCTGTTGACCTTCTCCAACCAATAATGACAGGCGTGTCAATAAAAACAGGCCTTCGCCATTTTGTTGACTTGCATACCTTTGTTCACTTTTAACCTATTCTAAAATCAAACTGAACTCTTCCTGCATGGTCGTTAAATATTTAATGGGGTAGTAAGTCCGGAATTTGATTGTAAATAAGGTGGGGCACTAGAAAACTGATTGAATGAGGATGAACCAATCAGGATGGATGGACGATGGAGACCATGCTGTCTACCTTTTTTGGGGATATGCTCCCATGGTGGAGGGGGTGGGTAGGTTAAGCATCTGCTACTCGTTGTCCAAGGGTGACCTGCAGACTAGAGAAGGGAAGGAGCACATCAGGAAGAAGCGTGTGTACTACCCTTGTGGGGTTCAAGTTTAGGGGTTCAGGCTCAGGTGTTGTAGGAAGGATCTTTGTTTCGTCAGCCACTCCTGTCACCACTCACAGTCCTGGCAGTGAGGCAGTGGGATACATGTGCTTAAACACCTGGGAGGGTAGCGGATAACAGTCTATTAATCCCGAGCTTCTAAATAATCTGGAATAAACCAGCAATGGCAGACAAGAAGATCAATGCGCCTTGATGTACCTTGCAAGATTGGTTTATTGTTGACACCTGTCCCGAGGGACAGTGACAGTCTTGTCTTGAGTACCGTACACAACAATCAGAACACTACACTGTGCACTGCGGTAGAACAAGGTAAATCAATAACAGAACGCAGAATCGAGTATAACTGCCTCAGATAAAGAGATAAAGTGCAGTGCAGTTAAACAATAACGATATTGTGGCGCATCGGACGGCAACTTGTTAAACGGCAATACGGAGTCGAACAGCGGTTCCCGCCACGACTCAAAGTTTCTTCTCATCGAGGTCGTCCGAGTGCGCGCTCCTGTCACAGAATCTTCTCGGAGCCAGCAAAGCGCTGGATCACTCAAACCATCTCCAGGCTGTAAATCGCAGCCTTTACCTGTCCCAGAAACACATTAAAGATAAAAAAAACAGACATAAAAGAAGTAAAAAATATATATATATTCGTGTCCTATGAGAGAGATGTCGACCGAGAGAGCGTTTCTCCAGCATTTGTGTCTGTTTTGGAAGAAGATGGTTGGATTCTAATCCAGGATCATTCCTCCCCCGAAGTCCAGTGCGGATGCCACTACATCACTGGCCAGATGGACAATAAGGTGCAAGATGCTAATCCAGTACATTGAGGTCGAGTCCATCTAGTTATAGTAGGGATATTCTTATCGCATAAGAATATTATAAAACGTAATCATTGTCCTTATAACAGACTGTCCATGAGCCTGGCAGTGTCAGCTTTCAGGCTTTAGTATCTTCTGTCCAGTTAGAGGGGAGACAGGATGTCTGGGGTGAGTGATTATACTGGCTGCTCTACAAGGCAGTGGGAAGTGAAGACAGAGTCCACGGAGGGGAGGTTGGTTTCCGTGACATGCTGAGATGTGTTCGTAACCCTCTGCAGTTTCTCACAGTCACAGGAGGAGTATTTTGCTGTACCAAGCCATGATATCAGGATGCTTTCCGCCAAGGTCAAGGTGGATGTGGCTACAGGGGCGTGGGCTGCCACATTTACCTGTCTGGATAGGGGGAGGAAATTGCGATGTGGCCCCACAGATGTTTCCATGGCCTGTGGTGGGGAGGTGGGTGATCTTACGTCTGGCTCTGTGTATGAACCTCTCAGTCCACGACGGGAGTCCAGCTCCTTGTGTTCGAGGGAGGAAGTGCTGTGGCCGTTCACTTCGGCTGATCACTGTATCCACCTGTCCCGGTGCAGAACAAACATCCTCCAGCAGTTCTCCCACCTATTGCTTGTCGGAACATCGCAGACTCCGCCCACCCGTAGGTTCCTCTTGACTGGAAAACTCTGGTTTTCTATAGAACTCTGGTCAGATTGCACGTGGGGTATTGCATTTAGTTTCGGTCGCTCCATATCAGATGAATGCCGAGGATTTGGAAAAGGCATAGAAGAGGTTGTAAGGAGGACCTTTAGGAGGGGATCTAGAAGGTGGAGTTGCACAAAGTTGGATTGTTCTTTCCGGAGTGGTGGGAGCCAAGGGGAGAACTGAGAGGATCATTATTGTCATAAAAGGAAGTGATGTTACAGCTTTATCAATCTCTGGTTAGGTTGCATCTGGAGTTTGCAGTCGCCCCATTACAAGAAGGAGGCCAAGGCTTTGGAGAGGGGAAAGAAGAGGTTTATAGGGAGGAGATCTATAAGGAGGATTTGCAAGAACTTGTGTTATTCTTTCCAGAATGGCAGCTACCAAGGGGAGATAGAGAGGCCTATAAGAGTCATAAATGCGGTAGGCAACTGTGATCTTTCTCACAATATCAAAATACCGTATAACAGAGGACACACAGTTAAGGTGAGAGAGGAAAATGTTCAAAGGAGGTCTGCGGAGAAATGTTTAATATAAAACAAAGCCGAGAGTTGCGGTTTCTGGAATGTATTTCTAGCTTGGTAGTGAAGGCAGTGGTGTGTTTCAGATTCTGTGATAGACAAACAAACACACAGAGAAAGGATGGATATAGACAACACGCAGGCAGGGTGATTAGTATAATTAGGCATCATCGGCTAAATCATATCAACCCAACATCACAGACTGAATTGTCTCTTCCTGTCCTACAATGTCTAACTGGAGAAATAATCACTGATGAGGGAAATTTATTTTCCACTTCATGTTGAATATCAGTTCCTTCATTCTGAGTCTGTGACCGATGGTAATAGAATTCTCATTCAGGGGAAACGTCCTCCCAGCCATCGGTCCGAATTATCTGGAAGAATCCATCAATTCTCCTCACAATTCCAGAAAATACAGGCCTAGCTCATTCACTCTCCCCTCACACAGACAGCTTGCTATCTCTTGAAGCAGTCAAGTCAGTGTGAGGAACTGTGACTAGACCTGGAAATAATATTCAATGTGCATTCAGGCAGAGGGATTAGTTTAATGAGGCTTAATTACGTCAGCCCAACATCACAGACCAAATAGCCTTCTCCTTTCCTGCAGTGTTGTATGTTTTAACTGGAGAAAGAATCACTGATTAAGGACGTTTGTTTTCCACTCCTTCCTGAATATCCGTTCCTTCATTCTGGGGCTGTGACACATGGTATTAAAGTTATCATTCAGGGGAAACATTCTCCCTGCAATTGGTCTGAATGATCTGAAATAAGCCAGCAATTCTGCTCACAATTCCGGAGAATACAGACTCAGTCTCCCCGCACGCAGCAAGTGTGTCCTCCCAGGAACGAGACCTGTCAGTGTGAGGAATAGTCTCCGCACCCTCTCTTCAATAGGGATAACTTTCCCAAGGAAATGCGGCAAAACCTGGAACTAATATTCAACGTACGTTCTCACCACACCCTGTAGGACCCCTCCCAGTCAGACATCTCTATACCTCTTCTCCAATCCTCCTGTATCACGGCACAGAATATCATTTGGCTCCCTAATTATTTGCGATACCTGAATGTTAACTATTAGTGATTTGTTGACAAGGACTGTCAGGTCCCTATGAACCGGTCACTCTGTCCCCATGTAAATGTGGATTTTCTAGTTTGTTCCTCTGGGAATGAATGGCCTCGCATTCCCCCATATTCTGTCTGTCTGCCACATCTTCAGTCCGTCACTTCTGTCTGCATCCCCAAACTCTCGCTGCGTCCTTCTCAAACCTTGCCTTTCAGCTCTGTACAACAGCCAACATGGATATAATAAAGTTGGTCCTCACATCCAAATCGCCAATGTAGACTATGAACAGCTGGGGTCTCAGCCACAAACCCTGAGTCACCTAAATGTTGAACGTGTTCCATTTACTTCCTCTATCTGACCTTCACCTGCTGACTAATTCTCACACAGGCATAGTGTCCCGAACCCCATGTGCTTATCCGATCCTTTCTTAGGTTCTTCCAATAGCACATTCATCAGCTCTCAATTAAACGTCTGTTTGTCCAATCCTGAGTCCACACTGACTCTGCCAGCCCCAGTGAGTATTTGGGGACTTGGTCTGTGTCTCTACCTGTAAGATACTGGTACAGAATACAATGGGAATATTACCCATCTGTGGTTCAGTGTAACCGTTGTATTGGTGACCTGTGTCGGGGTCTTGGGTTCAGTGTGGGACTGGATCTGAATATCTCTGCTGTCTGAAACTGTGGAACTGATGAGCTGTCGGTGTCTCTGTGCTCTGTGACATACCTTGTGTGTCAGACAGGAGCGGCTGATCTGGTGCCTCGACAGGAGGGAATATCGTAGTTGATTGCAGTTTGTTTTTTCCTGTGGGTACGAGAAAGAAACTCGGTCAGTGAGGGAGAGGTAAATGTCATGTGGTTCTGTGAAGTGGCCGTTGCAGCCTGTGCCATTGTCAGTCTGTCGGTCTGACTCTCTCTTTCTCTCTCTTTCACACATATATAACATTGCATCTGATGCTTGTCTTTCTTTCATTCACGTTCAGCTATCCTGCATCAATTCACCTCCCAATTTATTAGATTATGAAGACATGCAGTCCTCTTCTACTGTCATTTAGTAATGCATGCATTAAGAAATGATACAATATTTCCTCCGGTGTGATATCACAATACACAGGACAAGCCAAGACTGAAAAAAACTGACAAAACTACATAATTATAACATATAGTTACAATAGTGCAACAATACTGTAACTTGATGAAGAAGCCCATGTGCACAGTAAAAGTTCAAAGTCTCTCAAATGTCCCTCATCTCACGCAGACGGGAGAAGGAAGAAAAACTCTCCCTGCCATGCCCGATCACAATCCGTCTCTGAGTCATCCGAAAGCTTCGAGCCTCCGAATCAGCTCTCCGACACCAAGTATTGAGCGCAATCTCTGTACGAACGATTCGACCTCAATCTCGGTCGCCAACAGCAGGCAAAGCCGGGGATTTTGAGGTCTTCCCTCCGGAAGATTCCCGACCGCGCCGTAACGACAGCAGCGAGCGAGCGCTTCTGAAATTTCTCCAGATGTTCCCCTGTGCTTTCACGTCCGTCTCCATCAAATCAGAATTTAGAGTCCTGTTTTTAATATTTAAGCGGTCTTCGCATTCCTTTGCCGATCGAAGCATTTCTTTGTAATTTTCGTTTGATCTCTTGCAGGTTTGAGATGCTCTTAAACGCCTATTACATCAGTAACATGTCAAAATTCTCCGCAGAGCTTTGCCAGCACTTTGTGTGTGTTGCCTTGAATTTCCAGCATCTGTAGGTTATCTCATGTTTTGTACATCAGCATCGTGATCATCTGATCACTGCCATCCCGTGTGTGTGTGTGTGTGTGTGTGTGTGTGTGTGTGTGTGTGTGTGTGTGTGTGTGTGGCCAGGATGATGTTGAACGTGCAAAACCGCAGGGACAGAAGTTGGGAGTCGGACGTGTCGTTGAACTCTGTTTACAAATGGATAATTAGCGAAGACAAAATTGAAATCTGTAAATGTGGCTGCTTCGGGTCTTTGTCAATAGAACTCCGACATTCTTTTCAATAGAACACACATCAAAGTTGCTGGTGAATGCAGCTGGCCAGGCAGCATCTCTAGGAAGAGGTACAGTCGACGTTTCAGACCGAGACCCTTCGTCAGGACTAACTGAAGGAAGAGTGAGTAAGAGATTTGAAAGTTGGAGGGGGAGGGAGGGGGAGATCCAAAATGATAGGAGAAGACAGGAGGGGGAGGGATGGAGCCAAGAGCTGGACAGGTGATTGGCAAAGCGGATATGAGAGGATCATGGGACAGGAGGCCTAGGGAGAAAGAAATGGGGGAGGGGGAAGCCCAGAGGATGGGCAAGAGGTATAGTGAGAGGGACAGAGGGGGAAAAAGGAGAGAGAGAGAAAAAGTATGTGTGTATATAAATAGATAAATAACGGACGGGGTACGAGGGAGAAGTAGGGGATTAGCAGAAGTTTGAGAAGTCAATGTTCATGCCATCAGGTTGGAGGCTACCCAGACGAAATATAAGGTGTTGTTCCTCCAACCTGAGTATGGCTTCATCTTTACAGTAGAGGAGGCTGGGGATAGACATATCAGAATGGGAATGGGACGTGGAATTAAAATGTTTGGCCACTGGGAACTCCAGCTTTCTCTGGTGGACAGAGCGTAGGTGTTCAGCGAAACGATCTCCCAGTCTGCGTCGGGTCTCGCCAACATATAGAAGGCCGCATCGGGAGCACCGGACGCAGTATATCACCCCAGCCGACTCACAGGTGAAGTGTTGCCTCACCTGGAAGGACTGTCTGGGGCCCTGAATTGTAGTGAGGGAGGAAGTGTAAGGGCATGTGTAGCACTTGTTCTGCTTACAAGGATAAGTGTCAGGAGGGATATCGTGGGGGCGGATGGGGGCCAGGGTGGGGGTGGGGGGACGAATGGATAAGGGAGTCGTGTAGGGAGCGGTCCCTGCAGAAAGCAGAGAGTGGAGGCGGGGGCGGGGGGGGAGGGAAAGATGTGCTTAGTGTTGGGATCCCGTCGGAGGTGGCGGAAGTTACGGAGAATTATATGTTGGACGTGGAGGCTGGTGGGGTGGCAGGTAAGGACCAGGGGAACCCTATTCCTAGTTGGGTGGAGGGAAGATGGAGTGAGAGCAGATGTGTGTGAAATGGGGGAGATGCGTTTGAGAGCAGAGTTGATGGTGGAGGAAGGGAACCCTCTTTCTTTAAAAAAGGAGGACATCTCCTTCGTCCTGGAATGAAAAACCTCATCCTGAGAGGAGATGCGGCGGAGACGGAGGAATTGCGAGAAGAGACAGGGTGAGAAGAGGAATAGTCCAGATAGCTGTGAGAGTCAGCAGGGTTGTTTCCACTGCCACATGTCCAGTCCTGGTATTCAGCATTCTCGGAATGGAATCGAAACCAGCCTCTGTGGATTCTGAAATCTGGATCTAAAAATAAACCGCTGTAGGATTCATCGATAGACCTCAGTGGGTCACGCAGATTTCCTTTCCCGAGGTGAGTAACCGCTGAGGTAATGCCTAGGAATTTAGAAGTGCTTGTCTTCAGTCGGCTGAATATTGACATCAGAGACAATGAATGGTGTTCAATTCCCATGTTTATTCAAGTGACTGTTGTCAGTTCGTCAGCGGCATAACCGTATCTCTGGAGACTGATCCTTTGTATAAATCAGAGCCGGTTTGAATGCATTAGCTCAGAGTTGCTGAAGGAGCTGTGAGTTCAGAAGCAAGACAATTGGCAGATTATTCCTGAAATGGGGTATCCAGTCCTTTTGCGGATAGGAGAAGTTTACTATCCATTTATTTCAGCCTTTGGAATTCCCGGTAAGCCGCCGTATCGGCTGCCGTTGGTGGGAATTGAAGTTAAATGCCAACGTAGTGATCGTTTCTGTCGCTGGTTTCCACGGTCACATGTTCAGTCCTAGTGTTCGGCATTCTCGGAATGGAATCGAAACCAGCCACTGTGGATTCTGATGTCTGGATCTAAAAATAAAACGCTGTAGAAATCATCGGTGGACCTCAGTGGGGCAGGCGGATTTCTTCCAGCGGTTTGTGTTTCAATGATGTAATGCTCGGGTCTCTGTGCTTTTGGTCTCGAAGCAGCTACACTGCATTTGCCAATATTGTGTTTATACTGCTGTGGAGATGATAACAATTGCTTGTCTGCATTGGTATGTCAGCGGTCGTGTGAGCCACGTGTAATGATCAAACCATCGATTAGTGATAACGATTTAGGAAATGTGATGAGTTCCATGTTGCAGCATGGAACTTGAGGATTTTTAGTAAATGTGTGCGGTGTGACAGAAAATAAAACAGTTGTTGGACAACACAGTGACGTCGCTGCTGATCAATACTGTGAAATGTATTCTATCATATCCACATCTGACCCCTCTACAGACATTCCACTGCGTCACCGGGTCTGCTACTGGACGTTGAATCCCTCTCCCCGGCTTCGCTGTGATGGATTCAGTCGGAGACTTCGAGTATATCTGTGAGGCTGTATCAGACCTCGCTGTGACTGCTGCCTCGGACAATGTTCTGTTGTAAAATCAGCGAGGTGAGAAATGCTGGAATAGGGAACAAACACGGAGAATGCTAGAGGCACAAAGTAGCATCTATAGAAATAGAAAGTCGTGTCATAGGGGCTCTCTGTAAACAATTCCAACAAAATACACGCTAACTGCTTTCCCACATATTCTATTTTGCCTGGATGAGTGGTTCCGGGATTTCCTGTTTCTGTTTTGTCCTTCGGCTCTTCTGTTGCTGACAGGGAGTCGCATGGAAGTTGATGATTGTCAAATGCAAGAATCCCGCCATCAGCGTCCAGATTTATTAATTTCATTCATATCAGACGCGGATGAAGCCGATAGAAAATGCTCCAACCAGTACTGACTCTGAGGTTACCTCGCTTTATCTTTCCGCTGCCTCTTCACATTTTGGTCATCAGAAAGGAATCCAAATTCAAATCATTTGGCTTTATTTTAATGTATAAACTCAGTCAGCTCTTGGACCTCTCTTCAACTTTCTACCCTTAAATGCAGCATTAAAGTCCAAATATTAGATGATCCCCGAAAACTGCTGCATTGGGTTCTGCTCAGTTTTTTCTCAATTTGCTATTTTCTGTCTCTCTTCCAGCGAACTTGGTGGCGATTGCGATCCTCTCCCGTGGAAAGTGCGGTCTCTCCAAATGTGTTACTCGCTACCTGGTGGGAATGGCAGCGGCCGATCTCCTGGTCGTTATCTCGCAACCGCTGCTGACGTGGACTGCTTGGATTTATTTTCCACAATCATTCCTGTTCATTACTCCTGTGTGCAGTCTCGCCAGATGGTTGATTTTTGCGAGCGCTGCGATCTCCGTCTGGCTGACTGTCGCTTTCACCGTCGATCGATTTGTGGCTATTTGCTGTGAGAAGCTAAAAACAAAATATTGCACCGAGAGAACGGCGGCTGTGGTTATCGGGACAGTGAGTGTGCTGGCCTGTTTGGAGAACGTCCCCTGGGGCTTTACTACTGAACCTCTTGTAATAATTGATGGTGTTCCCTGGTATTGTGTTCCTACATCGAGCTACAAATACTCTTCTTCATGGGCGGTATTTGAGATGCTTCACCGCATTTTTACCCCTTGTGTCCCATTCTTTCTGATTTTGTTGCTCAATATTCTGACAGCCAGGCGGATTCTAGTGGCCAGTCGAGCCCGCAGGAGGCTCCGGGGACAAAAGAGTGGAGAGAATGACAAGGACCGGGAGATGGAGAACCGACGCAAATCCATCGTTTTGCTCTTCAGCATAACCGGTAGTTTCATACTGTTGTGGGGAACACGTTTGGTATTTTATATCTATCAACGGATTTCAATGAGTTTTGTTTATTATTCTGTCATGAATCCTGTTTACATTGTAGAAGAGACATCGGGAATGCTGGAAATTCTCAGTTCCTGCACCAACACGTGTATTTACGCCCTGACTCAGAGCAAATTCCGAGAGGACCTCAAGAATGCGGTGATATACCCACTGAACTGGATTTTGAAACTCATTAAACGATATAAATAAATGCTGTGCAGTAGTACAATTCAGCTGCTTTCATGTCCCTATTCTGTACTCCCACTTGTGAGCAAACGGAAACAGTATGATGAACACAGTTACTGAAGGTTGTCTGCCTGAATAGTTAGATGTTCACTCTTTTCCAAAGTTGCTCCCTATCTGCTCAGTTGTTCCAGCATTTTGTGTGTGTTGCCTTACAGATACAAAACAGCTATTTACAGCCGATCCCGACGGTACCCTAGCCTCAGCATCCCAGAAAAATCCCCTTTGCATCTCACCCTCGCCATGCTGAAATTGAATGTTGAGGCGAACCTGTCACTCCTTCTTCCCAATTCGGACAAAACTGTCTGTTTTTGGAGTATAATTTCGTCAGTATCAATTCTCCTGTTCCCATCATTACCCTTCCTTTCTTCACGCTCCTTTTCGCCTCTGTCTCTACGTGTAGTTTTCCTTTTGTTTTCCCGTTTGAACTAATTTCCAGTAACAGAATTTTAGCTTTCAGAGAAAGAGTTGCCGGGGGGGGTGGGGGTGGATGGGGGGGCGGAGGTGGTGGTTGGGTGGAAGAGGAGATGCTGTGAACCTAAGAACAAAAGACACAGTGAAGAGAAATGGGAACTGATGTGGTCTAATCCTACACAAAGTGCTGGAGAAAAGCTTCAGCAAGCTCAGGCAGCGGGACTGGAGAGAGAGAGAGAGAGAGAGAGAGAGAGAGAGAGAGAGAGAGAGAGAGAGAGAGAGAGAGAGAGAGAGAGAGAGAGAGAGAGAGAGAGAGAGAGAGAGAGAGAGAGAGAGAGAGAGAGAGAGAGAGAGAGAGGAGAGAGAGGGAGAGGGGAGAGGGGAGGAGAGGGAGAGGGAGAGAGGGAGAGGGGAGAGGGAGAGGGAGAGGGAGAGGGAGAGAGAGAGAGAGAGAATCCAATTCTGCTGAAGAGTCTACAATTTACTCTTTTCCATAGATGCTACCTGGTCTGCAGAACTCTGCAGGCATTTTGGATTTGTAGAATCCGCAGAATGTCTTTTGTTTATGTTTGGTCTAATCCTAGTCAGTGTCAATGAGATGTTTGGCTGTGCCAACACAGACCCGACCCTGGACAAGAACAGGTGTATAATGGTTGAAAAGGACAGCGTTGCAGAAACAGACACTTGATAATTAATGGAACAAAGCCTCAGTTAATTTTGAACTCATGCAACTGGAAAAATTGGAGGATCTCTCTAAACAAACGCGATCGGGGATATTATTGTTTATACAATTAGAAAGGTGGTGAAAATAGCAGCAGTTTGTATTTAGATATTACATACTCCAGATGAAACTGAATTGAGGAATCATCTGAATCATTCAATGGTTGGTCCGTGATGTCAATTAATGTTCATTGTGAGGGGGTGATATCTAAATATAAACTCTAAATGTAAGCTTGGTTAAGACGGGTAATAGGTAGTGAGGATAATCCTGTTAATTGTATAACCATGACTCCTGGCATTAATGGAGGCTAAATCTTTGAAGGGAATTCTTCACAATAGGTTTGACAAATATTTGTAGAAGCATAATTAGAGACAGTCAAATGGTTTTGTGAGGGGAAGATCATGCCTTACGCACCTGAATGACTTTTCTGAGGGGTTGACAAAACAAAGGCTAGAGTGGTGGACGCTCTGTGTATGGAATTGAGTGAGGCGCTTGACAAGAGCCCCTGCAATAGATTCACCCAGAACGTCGGGAGGCATGGGACTGATGGAAACTCGGCTGCCTGGGTTTCGACTTATCTTGCCCAGTGAGTATGGGACTGGCAGTAGATGGGGAATTTCCAGGAGATCTGATTTTTCTCATATTTGTAAATGACTTGAAAGAGGAAGTGGATATGTAGGTTAGTAACTTGCAGTTTGAACCTCCACGTAGCGTAGCGCTTAGAATCCGACTATTCCAGCTCGGGGCACTGGAAATCGGAGTTCAATGCCGGTGTTTTTCTGGAAGGAGTTCGTACAAAATCCCCGTGTTTTTTATGGGTTTTCTGCCAAGTTAAAAAAGGAAGCAAAACTTAGTGATTAGGCTCGGGCAACATTGAGGTTGCTGGGCGCGGCGGCTCATTGTTCTTCGCTTCATCTCTAAATGAATCAAGGACACCTATGTGCTGTAGCTGTGGATAGCGTAGAATTTCATCATAGGTTACAATGGGACGTCGACACGGTGTAGAGCTGGGCTACGATGTGATAGATGGACTTCCATGAGTAACAGTACGAGCTGATACACAATAAAAATTTAAACTGGATTACAGAGTACAAATGGCAGATTTTATCGCAGTGTGGAGGATCAGGGGAGTCGTGCTATGCAAGTCTATAGATCCCTTAGAATTTTCAAACAAGTTAATTGAGTAGCTAAGGAGGTTTATGGCTCAAGAACTGGCGACTCCGGAAAAGTGATCTCACGATCACTTCCAGTGTCACGGGCTTACGAGGGAAGAGATGCTAAGGAAGAACAGGTAAATGTGTGGCTAACAATTTGTGCAGGAGGAAGGGCATCGTATACACATATTATCGGGCTCTCTTCCAGGTTTGGTGCGACTGGTGTAAGAAGCATGGGTTTTACACCTGTGCTGAAGGGGTGTTCATGTTCTAACTGGGAAGTGTGCTGCAGCTGCCCTGCCATTAAAATGTGGCATCCGCAAGCCGGGTGTTGAGGGGTAGGCGAGAGAGTGGGGACTAGAACTACAGGTATGCAAACAGCATTGAGTAAAAGGTAGAGACGAGGTCAAGGAATGCCAAAATAAGCCCAGACTTGACCCCGTTAATGAGTCCGGTGTCTCCGAGGGGCTGAGGTGAGGTTATGTCAGTAAAAGTGTGTAACACTTAAGACAGACGCGTTTAGAACCTGGATTAGTACGTGACACAGTGAGCCAGATATTGCAGAGCTCTGGTTGAGAGAAGGTCAGGGCTGGTCGCTAACCATTCCAGAATTCAGATGATTCAGGCAATCCCTCCAGAGGGGGTCAAAGAGGTTGGGGAGCTGCACTGCTGATCAGGCAGAATGTCCCAGGTCCGAGATCATCCCATAGGCTTCATCAGTAACACGATGCAGGTAGAGCTCAATAATAAGGAATGTGCAATGGCTCTGATGGTGTTCTACCTGCAGCCTGTAAGAGAGAGCAACAGACAGGTCAGGAGGTTATGGGCTGATGTAAAAGCAATCATGCAGTTATTGCGGGTAAATAATCACTCCAACATTACTGGCATTCCCTTATCCCTTGAGGATGGATGGGGCTTTGTGGTTCAGATGGGTCCTGGGATGCTTCCTGAAAGAGTATTTAGATGGACGACCAGGGAGGGAGACGTGCTTGACTTAGTAGTATCAGTAGTATAATTCTGGAGCTTCGCAAACAGTTTTTGATAAGGATAAGACTGGAGCTGCAGGGGGATAAATGTAAATTCGGTGAAGGCTAACTACAGTAAAACTGGACAAGAAATCTTAAATAGCAGTCATGGTGCCGATGGTACAGATTAAATCAATGTCTGGCATCTGAGTGTCACTTAACATTCAGCTGGTCATAAATCAGGGCTTCACTGTCCCTGTGAGGAAGGTGGAGAAGGTTGAGAACATTCATAGACTTTCAATGATGAGAGATAGCGTATTTTTTTCTAAAAAAGTAAGAAGAGTCAAATGTGAGGTTCAGGGAGCTGAAATGTCACCGGGTCTTGGAGGATCATTTAGAAATAAAGAGCCAAGTCATAGTGCGAATCAGCAGAGTGACCAGGAAGTGTCCTCAGTGAGAGAGAATCCAAAAGAATTTGATGCAAACACTGAAAAGAACAGTATACTGGGGAGAGCACAGGACAATTCAGGGAGAAAGAAGGGAATGTATGCCTGGAGCCAGAGATACGATGTACAAAATGAATACTTTGTTTTCGTTGTGTTCACTAAGGAGAAGGTCATGGAGTACAGCGAGATCAGGAAGGGGGTATGATGATACTCACAGTTGTGTTAATACTAAGGAGGAGGTGGTGTGGAGTCAAAGAGCATTAAGGTGGGTAAATCTGTCGGTGGATTTTGTCGATTGGGAGACACAGTCCACATGCAGGCAAACATGCAATCTAAACTGTCTTAAAGGTCAACACACACACAGAGGAGAGGGGGCTGTTCCTCTGCTGTGCTCTGCACTGTTTGCTGGTCGGCGATTTGAGGTCCAGTGGGCAAAGGATCACAGGGGCACATGACGATTTCCTTATCTGCACACTGACTGTGGTTCTCATCTGAGACACGCTGCCTGCAGGGGTGGTGTGAACAACCAGTCAGAGTGTTCAAAGAGGAAATGGACATGTCATTCAGGAGAATTAATCTTCCGAGCTGTGGGAAAAGAGTAGAAAACGGGACAATGAGAATCTTATTCTAGGAGTTAGATTAGATACGATGGTTTGAATCGTCTACCCCACAATAATCCCGTGGCCGTTAATAATAGCAAAAACTAAAACTGGTGTTCAGGAAGCTTCGGTCCAATCTGTAACATGGGCACACTTCCATAAAAATGCTGGAACTGCATTTTACCCACACTGAGCTGGCAGAGCACAACACTGGCCGGTGAAGGCGCTGACCAGTACAAGATTCTAATACATGACAGAGATTTAGCAAAACATCGCACTGATGACCAGTGCTGGACCATCCCAGTTCTGCATCGTAATGCTGACTTTTAAACATCATTAGCACTGCATTGAAAGGGTAGCGGCCTTTACAACACCGAATGCAGTACTCTATGGATGCAGACTATTACAGCAGTTGCCTCCAGACAAAGGTCAGTGATCTTCACAACTATTGGCAGAATACTGTAAGGAGACAGGCCTCTTCAACAGCTGGTCTTAGAAACACCTGCACAACCATGGAACAGTATCGGAAGAGCGGAGATTCTTATTACACACAGACACTTTGCACAGTGTGAACAGAGACCTGTATGATGTCTGCGACGAAGGGAAACTTAACAGTAATACAAACATCACTCTATTCTGCACACCATGACAAGCCCACAGAACTGAATTAACACTGCAACAAAATGGAGGAATACAAATCCCAGCCAGCCAAAGCAGGACAGCTCTGTGGTGCCACAGATTTCCAGCCCCAGTCATTACAGAGAAAGTAATGAACAACCTCACATTGTGTTCTGAGGACACATGCCAACACAGACCATACTCGGCCCGCAGAGTATACGAGCCATCAGCAATACTGGAAGAGCAGAGACATGTAAAAGACAGCTCTGGACTGTGTGTACGCAGTGCCGTAGACTACACACAGTTCAGCAGAGCTCCAGGACTGCACAGCAGGGAGGTAGACAACAGGAAACTCAACAGAGCACTACAGGGACACACATTGATGCTGAGACAGTGGAGGGTGCATCTCTGGTATAAGCATGATCTGCATTTGATATAGTAGAAGGACAGTCAGCAGATGGCCCCAGGGACAATGATCTTTACAACATCTAGACCTTCACTACGAGGACACAGAACTATAAAACTCTGTAGTGCGCACACAGACCAGTGCACACCCAGCAGAGTACTCCACATTACAAACCAGTAAACCCCAGCACTTCAAAGCCAGAGATTTGTACAACCCTGACAATGGACTGCAATTCACACTATCAATAACCTCCACGCCCCCCCCCCCCCCCCCCCCCCCCCACTGGGCTTCTTTCAGGTTGCTGATATAGGAGAACCTTGATATGTTGGGCGCTTCAGTTTCCAAAGGTTCTTGAAATGTCACCAGCAGAAAGAGTAGCTGAGATGTAGGCAGGTTGTGGAACATTGTTAAAGCAACAGATCAGTGTGTGACTAATACCTCCAATATTGACTGAGATTCTTAGTGTAGAGCCTTACAGGAGCAGTAATCGTTGGCATTCTGAAAAGAGTAACAAGCATTTGCAGCATATACCTTGTACGTTTAATTTAGCAACAATCTGAAACAAACTGGTACAGACGTACAGAGGAGAATATCTTGACTGGTTGCATCATGGTCTGGGGTGGTGACACTAATGTCCATGAATGGAATAGGCAATGAAATAATGTGGATGCAGCCAGCCCATCACAGGTAAAGCCATCCCCACCAGTGAGAACATCTACAAGGAGAGCTGTCACAGGAAAGCAGCATTCATCATCAAGGACCACCATCATCAAGGAGATGTTCGCTTTTCAATGCTGCCATTACGAAGGAGTTACAGGAGCATCAGGTCCCAGAGCACCAGGTTTAGAAATAGCTTTTGCTAGTAAATGATCAGGCTGCTTAAGTACAGGGGATAATTTCACTCATTCCTACAAGGAACTCACATTCCAGGACTCCACGACTCCTGGTCCCGATATCAACTTTCATATTTTTATTATTATTGAAACACCCTGGTTTCCTTGTCGACGTACGTTTGGGGAAGGGAAACCTCAGCTCCGGCAAATTAGTGAGATTGAGGTGCTCTCCCACCACAATCCCCAGTTTGTAATGATGCTAAGTAATTTGCTACCCTGTTACAAATTGGTGCCATGAAATAACAGACGGTACATTGCATACGATGAAATTAATTGTATTTATGAATCTTAACTTAACTAAAGGGTTAGTAAATGACAACAAAAAGAAAAGTGCCCATTCTAATTAAACAATCAAATGTGTACAGGTTGGAGATCATCTTGAACTCTCTGTCAATCAGGAACTGGGCTGTCGATCAGTGTGAACACCTACACCGCCTTCCGAACGTCGCTCGGAATCCGTCTCGAACAAAGGGGTCTCCCACCGGATCGTATGCTACGACCGGTCCTTCCCAGCGTCTTCTCTCTTCATCTCCCGCGCAAGAAAAGCCCAGGACCAAGCTATTGTCCGTCACCACAGAAAACCTCCTGCTGATTGGGTGGCATACATTCCACATCATCTCTTCAACAATAACCCCAAAAGGCTGGAAACACAGCAGGCTGCTCTTACAGAGCTGCTAAATAAATTACCTGCTGCATAACAGTAAAAATATGAATCTGGGCATTACACTCTCCCCCCACCACAAATAGTCATATCCTCATGACCTAGAAATAATTTGTCATCTCCTCATGAATAACAACGTTTTCAAATGAATTTCGCGATGTCAGAACCTCCATTTCATTTCTAAATGGTAATGACATATCTCACTAGGGAGATAGTCACAACCCTCTGTTCCCCCGGTGCTATATAGGGGAGCCTATCTGGGGGTCTTCTGTCCTTTTAAGACCTAGTTATCCCATTATCTGCGCCTTCAGTTTCAGACACCCTTTGGGATACTTCTGGTCTACATGGCGAGGCCTTAATCTGTTTATCTCTTGTGCCTTCCGGCAATACAGGTCCCTTGCCACTTGACTGAGCTCAGCTTCATTCCCGGTTACTTTACTGCCCAACCCCTCTTCGTGGTCCAGCTGCAAACCTGCCTGTCCACAGATAGTCCCCCCAGTTTCATCTGCCTCAGCTTCTAAAGGGCTGGGAATCTCCTCCTCAATTGGTGGGGAGTTCGCAAAAGGCAACATATACCACAGCCCCTTCTCCTCATCCTGCGAGTCCGTATCCCAGTCAGGGGCGTGGGATGGTGTAATATTTCCTGCCGCTGGTCCTTCAGTCTCTCCACGTCGCCGCAGAGTCCTCTTACTCTGTGTAGGGTCCAGATCAGGCTTTGGGTCAACACGTACCTCTTGTCCCAAAGAAAGAAGGTGGTTCCAATATAGAATCTTGACAGGATCATTCCCATCCTACAGTCTCACCAGGAAAACTGGTACAGTTAGTTGGCTTCTGACTCTCCACTACATAAAGCGTAGCCGCCCTGCGTCAGCCAACTTATACTTCCCAGGTAGCCTCAAATTCTTTATGAGAACTCGGTCTCCAGGCATGAATTGAGAGAACCTAACCTTTTAATCATACATCCTCTTATTTACTTGATTCTGCTTAACAGCTGCAACCTTAGCTAATTCATCATTCTTTTTCAGCTCCCTTCTCATATCGAACGTCTTGCGTGGTGGATCTTCCTCTCCAGTCCAAGACCAGAGATCGATGGGCAACCCCGCCTCGCACCCAAACATTGGATAACATGACAAGTACCTGGTAGCTTCATATCGTGTATAGTTGTAGTAGTGGACCAGATGTGCAATATGTTGACATTACTTGTTCTTTTTGCTGAATATCTGACAGGTTCAGATTAAACCTCTCGGGCTGGGGATCACCCTGCTGGTGATAAGGCGTAGTCCCCGTCTTCTCGACTCCAAGCATGTTCAGTAGCTCATGTATGAGCCTACTCTCGAAAATCCCGTCCCTGATCACTATGTATCCGCCTGGGGAGGCCATAATAAATGAAATACTGCTCCCACAACACTTTAGCCACATCGGACGCCCTCTGATCCTTGGTGGGGAAGTCTTGCGCACTCTGCTGTAGTGATCCGTAATGACCGAGACTTTCGCCATGTTGCTATCATCTGGCTCTATTGAGAGGAAATCTAGGCACACCACGTCAGCGGATCGCGCACTACAAGCGGGACAATGGAGCGGACCTCGTCGGCAGTGTCCTCTTCCGCATACAGCGAACGCAGGATTTTCAGTACTCTTCATCCTTTAGCTTCAATCGGAGACAGTAGATCTGATCTCTGAGCAATCCATAGGTCTTGTCAGCCCCGAAATGGCCAGAATCATCATGAAGTGCCTTCAATAGAATCCACCGATACTTCTCAGGCACACCCAGTACGGAACGCCGAGGCCGCTCGGGAGGCTATGTGACCCAGTATAGGATCTGGTTCCTCAACTCCAATCAGTAATTGAGACACTGAAGCGTGTTTTGTCCTCTCCGCTTGGGCAATGCCTCCTTTTTCAACCGCTGACCAAATGATACCGGAGCCCGGGTCATCTCGCTGAGCAGCTGCCACTTCCTCAGGACTCAATTCCGGCCACTGTTTTCTCTTCGGAGCAGTCAGGTAGCAGTAAGCTTGTGGAAAGAACCGTCAGAAGCTCCCAATTGATCTACCGCTCGAATTTGCTCTTGCCTTTGCTCTGCCTTCACCGTGATGGCAAACTGGCACATGGCTTTCACATCCGGGGCAGGAGCATTCTTCCACTCTTCGTCCCCGTCCAGCCCTTCATGCGCACGTCGCGACAAAACATCGGCATCCCTGTTTCTACTTCCCGGCCGTATGTCAGGCTGAAATCATTGGCAGACAACGCCACTAACCACCGATGGCCTGTGGTATTCAAGTTCGCCGAGACCAGGATATAAGTTATAGGATTGTTGTCCGTCCTCATCTCAAACTTGGCACCGTAGAGGTAGTCGCTTTACTTATCCACCATAATCCATTTCAATGCCAGGAACTCCAACTTGTGCGTGGGTGATAGACTCCGGCTGACGAACACAACAGGTTCAACCCTGTGCCCTGATCCTGATACAGGACGCCCTTAAGCCCTCTCTGCTGGTATCCGTATGCCGTACATACAGCAATCGGGAGTCTGCAAAAGCCAGCACAGGTGCTTGCGTCAACAACTCCTTCAGCAATTGAAAGGTTTCTTCACATTTCGCATCCCATCTCGCTGCAAAAGGCTCCGAAGTGCTAAGATAATCTTTATCCTCCTCTTCTTCTATCCTCCTCCTGTTCTTCCTTCAGGGAGGGTAACCGGACAGAAGCTGATTTAAAGGATGACTCACTTTCGTGCAGTCCTTCACGAAATTCCTGTAGTATCCACAGAAGCCAAGGAATGAGCGCAAAGCGCTCGCAGTCAGATGCCTTGCCATATGTCACCACCTCTAGCTTAGACGTATTCGTATATACTCTATTCCATGAGACTATGTTCCCAATATATTTGACAGATGTCATGCAGCTTGTCCAGGGAAGGTTTTATCCTTTCAGCTTTTAGGCGGCCCAGCAACTTTAGCAGCCTGGCTTCATGTTCTTCCAAGGTGGACCCGAACACTATGAGATCATATCCCCCATCGTTTTCTACATGACAGGCTGGGAAGTGGCAGGGGCTCCCGGTATGCCATATGGCATTCTTTCGAACTGGAAGAATGCCAGTGGACATATAAATGCCGTCTAATGGATATCTGGTAATACCCACCCCTCAGGTCCAGCACACTGAACCACTTCGAACCACTCAGACAGGCCAGCGCATCTTCGATCCTGTGTCGGTCTACTGTTCAGAGTCCTATGGTCCACACAAAGGGGCGGCGCTGAGGTGGTGCTAGCTGGTGCTATAGCACCAGAAGAAATTACAATAGCACCACCAAGAAATTAATTGAAATTTGACATAAAAGTTGCTGCTGCTTTGCTTTCTTTGTATAGTTTTGAATACTGCTTGTTTCTCCAGTTGATCTCGTGAAATAGCGCCCCCAATTACCACAGCACCCATGTAGCAATAAAGTTACAAGCTCTGTCTCTGTGCTGGGCTAAGGGCAGATCCATTCTGCACTTCTGCGTATTCGTTCGTTGTCAATGTCTTGCCGTTGCCATCCTCAGATCAGTTAAGCTGATCTAAGATCACTTAAGGTAGTGATGTCATTCACTCTCGCTCAAGCGAGAGATTGATAGTATACACACACACATTGTGCTTTTACAATCTAGCGTCGGCCTGGCACGTGCACTATTTTGGCCGGCGTGCAAAATGGATCGATTTTTAGTGAGAAAACAACTTCATCCAGATGAATCAGTGGTGATCAATGGTGTCTCAGCCTGAATCTGTCTTAATTGAAAGCGACATGCAGAAAGAAGTAAGTGGGAATGAGGACAACAGCAGTTCATGGAAAGAGTGTGAGGGCGAAGTAGAGGAACAAGAAATAGAGCGGGATTCGGAAGAGAACGTGGATGAAGCTGCTGTTAGTGCTATTGGGGATACTGTTAGTGATGTTAGCCAGCAGCCTGTGGAAGGACCCCGTCGGCCAGCATTAAAAAAACTACCCTTCACAACAGTTTTGCAATTAGCAAAGGAGTTTAATTCGTGGCTGGTTTGACCAGTACTCCTGGCTGGAATATTTGATCACGAAAGACACTACGTTCTGCTTTGCATACAGGCATTTCCTGTGTGGAGGACATGGGTTCCATTCTGAGTCCACCTTCACTGTCACTGGTTACCGCAACTGGCGGAAAGCTACAACAGCTTTCAAAACCCACCATGTAATTGCAGCTGATAAGTTTGCTATGGAGGCGCGGGCCGAATTCAGATTGAGGAAACTAGACAGTTCAAGATTGGGAAATATGCTTGATAAAGGACATGCAAAGATTGTCCGAGAAAATCGTGAGTATATGAGAGCAGTAGTTGAATCTCTACGCTATACTGCATTTCAAGGCATTGCCCAGCGAGGACACCGGGAGGATGATGGATGTGGCAATAGGGAAAACTTTGTTGAGTTTCTCAGTGCAATGTGGCAGTTTGATAAGACTGTAGCTAAAGAAAATAGAGAATAATCCTGGAAATGCAAAAAAAAGAAAACACCCATCACGATATCCAAAATAAAATTTTGGGTATTATGGCAGATATGGTCAGACGTCAAATAAGTTGACTGGAAAGGGACACTGGCGGGAAAGACAGCAGAGCAGCAGTGGCTGGAGTTTATGCGAGAAGTGAGGAAGGTGCAAGACAGGTATATCCCAAAAAAGAAGAAATGTTCGAGTGGAAAAAGGATGCAACCGTGGCTGACAAGAGAAGTCAAAGCCAAAGTTACAACAAAGGAGAGAGCATACAAGGAAGCAAAAATTAGTGGGAAGACAGAGGATTGGGAAGTTTTTAAAAGCTTACAAAAGGAAACTAAGAAAGTCATTGAGGGAAAGAGATTAACTATGAAAGGAAGCTAGCAAACAATATGAAAGAGAATACTAAAGGGTTTTTCAAGTATATAAAGAATAAAAGACAGGCGCGAGTAGATATAGGACCGATAGAAAATGATGCTGGAGAAATTGTAATGGGAGATAAGGAGATGGCGGAGAAACTGAACGAGTATTTTCACTGAGGAAGACATCAGCAGTATACCGGACACTCCAGGGTGGGAGGGAAGAAAAGTGTGCGCAGTCACAATTACGACAGAGAAAGTACTCAGGAAGCTGAATAGTCCAAAGGTAGATAAATCTCCCGGTCCAGATGGAATGCACCCTCGTGTTCTGAAGGAAGTAGCTGTGGAGATTGCGGAAGCATTAGCGATGATCTTTCAAAGGTCGATAGATTCTGGCATGGTTCCAGAGGACTGGAAGATTGCAAATGTCACTCTGCTATTTAAGAAGGGGGAAAGGAAGCAAAAAGGAAATTATAGACCTGTTAGCTTGACATTGGTGGTTGGGAAGTTGTTGGAGTCGATTGTCAAGGCTGAGGTTACAGAGTACCTGGAGGCATATGAGACAAGATAGGCAGAACTCAGCATGGATTCCTCAAAGGAATCTGACACCTGACCAGGTTCATTTCCCAGTACCAAATCAAGTACAGTCTCTCCTGCTCTAGGCTTATCTACGTATTATGTAAAGAAACCTTCCTGAATACGCCTAACAAACTCCACCCTATCTAAACCCCTTGCCCTAGGGAGATGCCAATCGATATTTGGGAAATTAAAATCTCCCATCACGACAACTCTGTTATTATTACACATTTCCGGGATCTATTTCCTATCTGCTCCTCGAGATCCCTGTTACTGTTGGCTGGCCTATAAAAGACCCGGTAGAGTTATTGACCTCTTCCTGTTCCTAACCTCCACCCACAAGACTCCGTGGATAATCCCTCCATGACGTCCATCTTTTCTGCAGCCGTGACATTATCTCTGATCAACAGTGCCACGCCCCCACCTCCTTTGTCTCCCTCACTGTTCTTTCTAAAACATCTAAAACCCGGCACTTGAAGTAACTATTTCAGTCCCTGACCCAGCCAAGTCTCTCTAATGGCCACCACATCATAGCTCCAAGTAGTGATCCACGCTCGAAGCTCATCCGGTTTGTTCACAATACTCCTTGAGTTAAAATAGACACATCGCAAACTGTCCGTCTTATTATGTTCCTTCTCTATCGCCTGCCTATCCTCCCTCACACACTGTTTCCAAGCTTTCTGTATTTGTGAGCCAACCTCCTCTTCCCCAGTCTCTACAGTTCGGTACCCACCCCCCAACAATTCTGGATTCAACACTCCCCAGTAGACTTAGCAGACCTCCCCGCTAGGATATTGGTCCCCCTGGGATTAGTCATAGTCATAGTCATACTTTATTGATCCCGAGAAGGAAATGCAACTCATCCTTTTTGTACAGGTCACACATGCCCCAACATCCCGGAAGTCATAGACTGGTGAGCCTCGGTTCAGTGGTGGTTTACCACTTTGTCTTGGCTGGAGATCACTCCTGATGATCCTCGCTCTTCAATAAAATTGTTCAACCACACACTTTCAGCGAATATCCTCTCTCGGATTAAACCAAAAATTGTTCCCAATTCGAGCAGCATCTGTAGAAAGAACTTCACTTTTCTGATGCAGGTTAGTTTACTAACGGAGAGAAATAATAGGAGAACAAAAAGGCATAAAGGGTAATTTTATTTTGTATATACCAGTAGAATATGTAAAACCGTCGATACATATTTTTCCCAAAGTTTTCAAACATCGACTGATGATTGAAAATATACATGACCATCTCTTCAATAGAGTGTCCAGGATTATCTAATACATGCTGTCAGGATGACAGCAGTGACACGAATACATTTCTATTCAGCACTTAGTTAGTATACAAAAAAATATGAGCATAAGATTAAATAAGACAAGATAACTATTACACTTTATTTATCCCGATGGAAAATATTGTTGCAAAGTTGCTTAGTCGGAGATATATA
This sequence comes from Mobula birostris, assembly GCF_030028105.1. NCBI lineage: Eukaryota > Metazoa > Chordata > Chondrichthyes > Myliobatiformes > Myliobatidae > Mobula > Mobula birostris. Next base: position 60,839,427 of record NC_092382.1, read on the forward strand.
ATTTAAAATATGTACATTAAAAAGTAATAGTGCAAACTACCGATGCGCAATGAAACCAGAAAGTATATACTTAAGGGTGGGGGGGGGGGTGGATTGTAGATTTGCATAGCCACAAGGAAAAAGGATCTCGTGTGGCGTTCAGTGGTGCAGCTCGGTGGAAACAGTCCGCTACCAACTATGCTTCTCTGTTGGTCCAGCATGTCAGGGAGGCGGTGAGAATAATTGTTCATATTGCTCCGTAGCTTCTGCAGAATCCTCGGCTCAGACACAACCACCAGGGAATCCAATTCCATACCCTTATCAGAAAGTATCTTCCTTACGAGCTTATTAATCTTCTTGGCGTTAGCTGTTCTCACCCTGTCGCCCCAGCAGACGACGGCGTGCAATATAATGCTGGCCACCACTGAGTCGCAGAACATCTGCAGCATAGTATCGCGGACAGTGAATGACCGGAGCCTCCTCAGGAAGCACAGCCGGCTCTGCCCCTACCCGTTCTGGTACAGAGGCTCTGTCTTTTTAGTCCCGTTAATTGCCGATGTGAGCTCTCTGGTACTAGTAGTCCCGAACGATTTCCACATCTGTTCCCTTGATGGGGATGGGAATGCGGGTGTTTTCACCTTCCTGAAGTCCAACACCAACTCCTTTGTCTTAGTGATGTTGCGCAGCAGGTGATTCAGCCCACGGCACTCGACAAAGTTGTCCACCTCTCATCTGTATTCAGCCTCTTAACCCCGTCTGTTACAGCCCACAATGGCAGAATCTGCAGGTTGCAGGACTCCGAGTTGTATCGGGATGTCCGAGGCAGACCGTGAACAGGAAGGAGGACTGGACAGTCCGCTGAGGTGCCCCTGTGCCTCTAACCACAGTAACTGATACACAGTTCTGCAGTCTCGCATACTGTGGCCATCTGGACAGCTAGTCTGTAATCCAGGACAGTCATGAAGCATCCACCTGCATCTCCGTAAACTCACACCCTAGTAAAGCAGGCCGTGTGGTATTTAAACACTGGAGAAATCAAGAAGCGTGATTCTCAGCGTGGCCTGGCTCGCCTAGATCGGTGTATGCCCGTTGAAGCAGGAAAAAATGGTGTACTCGACTCCAATATGTGATTAGTAAGCAAACTGCTGGGGACGTCCAGTGATGGATTTACGATGGTCTGGATGTGTGTCAGAGGCAGCCATTCTAATGATTTTATAACATGTGAGATCAGTGCCAGTGGCCTGCAGTCCCTGGGCGTGGTGTGATATGTCTTCTTCGAGTTCTTGAACTAGTCAGAGTGTTTTCCACAGCAAAGGAATCCTCTGCAAACTGAGGCTCAGATCAGAGATGTATCGAATGACTGCACCCAGCTGAGTAGCACACACATTGCGTGCCCTTGGGCTGATATCATCCGGGCCAACAGCCTGGATTGGATGAAGCCTGCTGTTCTCTCTCTTTACCTGTTAGAAGTGACAGTCCACGCGTCTGTGATCATTGGTTCTACGGTGTCCTTGGAGAGAGACGGAGGGAAAGGGATGAGCTGCGGATTTAGTTTGGTTGTAGAGGGTGAACAGAAGCCTCCCCATCAAACCTGTTGAGAAAACAATTCAATTCGTTGGCCCTGTCCCGGACCCTTTCGATCACTTTTCTCTGATCCTTTTGTACACTGTGATCGTTTTTGTACCAATCCACACATCCGTTGCGTTGTTCTGTTGTAGTAATTGTCTGGGAAGCATCTGTTAAATGTCAGGTTTCTGAACGATTATTGCTGTGTACCTTTAAAGAAAACATGACTTGACAATAGGAAAACAAGACATAATGATATCAGTACTATGTGGTAAACACTTCGTGATTTAGGGGAACGGGATGATGTTATTTTAGGAAGGAACCAGTCAGGTATTGCAGGGACACCAGAGGAGTAACTGCTACAACGTCAATGCAGATACATTTTGTAAATTAAAAAAGCAAGCCAATATATGAAACATCAACAATAGTCTCGGACGAGCTGTCATTTCAATGTTAGATCTCCGTTCGTTCCGAGGGAGTGATTTATTTGTGCGTTGGGATATAATGCATTTTATCTGAACAAAATGTACACATGACTCCACATGTGTGTGTCTTTGCAAGTCATTCAAATTAATGACTTTGGTGGATTTATGCCAGAAGAGACAGGTAAGTTCCTAAGAATTTTTCCATGTAAAACAAGATTCTCAGTGATGACATCCAGGACTGAAATAACCCGTGAAGCGAGTCCGTGGCGTGAATCGACCGGATTCGAAATTAAAGCCGTTCCCTCATTTTACCATTCCACGTGTTGCTCTGCTATAATGATTATGGTCACATGGGGCAAATTCCAAGTAACATTGATGAACAGAAGAACTTTATTCCAGCAACAGAAACCTCATGACTAGGACAAACCTTGCAACCCGAAATTGAACAAGTTTCACAAAGAAGTGTCCATACTCATTGAGGAATAATATGTATTTAACAATGACTCAACGAGCAAAAACAAAGTTAATTGTGTTTGTTCAGTGGGTTGTGTCTGATTGGAGTGACGAGTCGCTCCCGGGATTTTCCCAGTGGATCTCCCTTCAACTATATAGAAGCTGAATAAGAATTTTGCCAGCCCGCTGACATTTGGAACAACTTTGAACAACTGCTCGCAGCGCGTTACTGAAGATGGTATATGTAACTATTTACCACGTAGCCCGCATCTGTTATCCGATCCTTGCAGCGGCCGGAATTCCGGGTAGGACACACATCGGTTGTTATTTGAGTGGCTTCGTCTTCCTATTGTTTGTGGCAATTACAGCAAACTGAGCTGGCTGCTGTCCAGTCACCAATTTCGCCATTTTAGTTGGTGGTAATGCTGTTTATTTTCCGACTGCTAACACTGCTTGAAAATCGGAGATTTTTTGGAATGCATTCCTTCTGCCCAAGTCCGTATATTTACTTCGAAACAATTCTTTTAACGGGACAAATCCTTCATTTGGAGCCGCAGCAGCTCTTCCAAACTGATTTGCCGTGAACTGCGGAGGTCTGGATATATCATGCACAACACAACGAATTTCATCGCCATCACAAAACTACGCAAGTGCGAATTACATTTCTGTTAGGTTGGCACTTTTATTCCAAGCTACCCCATTGTGGGTTCAGAATGGTCCATGGTCCATGTGCCCATCCATCTGACACATTCCGAGCTCTCCGCTCTGTTCGTGATGAAACAACTGAGATGTGGACTGCTCTGGACACAAAACAGGATGTTCCTCTTCCCTGAAAAGCCGCAGTAAAAGATTGATTGCACCTGCACGAAGTGTCAGTCTTCCACAAGCCTGAAGGTGACCAAAGCGACCAATCTGACTTGGTTCTCATTTTGGGTGATCAGAGCGATGAGAGTCACTCCGTTGCTTTATAAATGACAGTCAGAACAGTGCGAATGCAAACACAATGAAGAACGAGAGCAATTGAGGAAACAAATGATTTAGGAAGGAGAAAGCAGAGTTCACGAATTCAGTGAAAACAAAAGCAGACATAGCGTTTGGGATCGTAAACTCGTCATGGGCACTGGTCAAACGAGAAACTTGTTTCCCGGAGATGAAGATATATCAAACTGTATATCCGCTCTAGAAAGACACCGGGGCGACTGTAAGTGAGACTGTGTTCACCGAATCTTCGAGAGAGCGGGTAACTTTGATTTAATTACACAACATCAAGCACATTGTACAGTTCGAGAGCGAGAGCACTGTTAGATGAATGTAAAGATTGTGAGATGCAGAGCTGCATCATATGCCCCTGTCAGACCGGAGGGGAGGACTGGGTCAGGGTCACAGATGGATGACTGGTCAGTGCGATCAGATGGAGAATGAGACAACTCGCTGCAGAGTAGTAACCAAAGAAAATTGGATGAGCGTTTCGAGAAGAAGCTGGATAGTAATAACCTTTTCGGTATTGTGTTCAGTCTCATTCCATTTTTGAAAATCTCCGTCTGTGGTGCCATGGCCCTTCTGAGCGAAGCTCAGCGCAAACCTGAACCACACCAACTCCTCCGCACGAGACACACTGCAGACTTCAATCATGAATATCCAGTCTCCAATTTCCGGTATTCCGCTCTTCCGACTGTACCTCACCACCCCGTACTACGACAGTGAAACCGTTTCGCTTTTCTTTATCTATCAGCACAAAGTCGGCAACAGGTGATTTGTCAGCTCTACGCCGTGAAGCTCTGGCAGTCTGCATGTCAAAATCTTGTATTCACAGCATTTTAACACATTGGGATAAAAGCAACATGTTTTAGGATTCAATTGACAGTCCATTGAATCCCCCAGACAAAGCTGTTTATCGCTACTGCACGGTGGGAGTCGCAGTGTCGAAGACGGCCCATTTCCTCTTTTTCTCTCACCCCATTCCCGTTGCAACACAACAACAGCGCGTTTTCCTTCATTTCTAATTTTACTGAAGGATTTATCGACTTGCATCATCAACCGTTTATTTCCACATCTTTCGCGTGACCAGTTAAGCATTTTGCTTCTTTTTTCAATATTTCTTATCGGACGTCTGCAATATTTTCGAGTCCGATGCACCCCAGCATATTCCTCCACGTGCATTACACCTCCACCTTACGAAGCATTAGTCAAGTCTGATATTCGCATCCTGAATTCTTAAGCGCAAGTACTCCGGTAAAGCAGATGATTGGTGTGTGCTCAGAGCAATCAGCATCTTTCTCACTTATTAATGAGGGGGAAATGATTCGTCTGAACTTCTCTAAAGTTAACCTCTGCTTTCTCTTTATATTGCAGTGAATTTAATTGCGATTGTGATCCTGTCCCGTGGAAAATGCGGACTCTCTAGGGGTGTCACTCGCTACCTGGTGGGAATGGCTGCGGCAGATCTCATTGTTGTTGTCATTGTATTTATTGTGAAGGATATCAATAATCTCTACATGTACGCCAGATTCTTGCTCGTCACTCCGGTTTGCGCTCTGACGCTTGTGCTTACAGTTGCAAGCTTGGATTTCTCCGTTTGGCTCACAGTGGCTTTCACATTCGATCGCTTCGTTGCGATCAGCTGTCAAAGTTTTCGGAAACGATACTGTACAGAGAGAGTAGCGACCATCGTCACAGTAATAGTGGGGGTTGTGGGCCTTGCGCGGTGCATCCCGTTTTACTTTGTAGTGGAGCCTCATGTAATAATTAACAATGTACCGTGGCGTTGTGTCCTCATACCTGAATACTCCACTTCTCCAGCGTGGAAGGCCTACGAATTGCTTGACAGCATCACCACACCGTTATTACCCATTTGCTTAATCCTTCTGTGTAACGGTTTAACAGCGAGACACATTATAGCGGCAAATAGAGTCCGCAAGGGACTCCGGGGTAACAGTGAAAATCAAAAAGATCTAGAAGTGGAGAACTGGAGAAAGTCTATTATCCTGTTGTTTGCTCTGTCAGGTAATTTCATTTTACTGTGGATGCCCTACATAATACACTCTATGAACTGGCAAGCGGTGAATTATCCCTTCACAGACAAACTTCTGAATACTCCGATTTTCATCTTTCAATCATATGCTATTGTGCTGACGTCTCTCAGTACCTGCACCAACACTTGTATCTATGGGCTGACGCAGAGGAAGTTCAGAGAGGAGCTGAGCAATGGAGTGAAATATGTGGTGACTTTAAATGGGTTGCTATGTAAATAACAGAAATAATATCCGACTAGAACATGGTGGAAATTGCAAATAAATATCCCAAAGACTTCATTGATTTCGTTAGCGTTCCATAAATCTAGTAATGTATATTCGCAGTATTGAAGGAAAAAAAACACTCTAAGCAAATGGAATAAATTGTTTCATTGTTGTAACTTTGCCACCTCAACAACATTAGTCACGGGGTTGGTTATGAATAAGAGTTTTTCATGCTGGTAACATTAACGCCCGCAGTTGAAACACGATATGTCTTATTCTCTAATTCTACGATTCATTGAACGTCGTCATTAAAATGTGCTTTTTAAGAATTAATTTTATAATAATGAGGATAGAGATTGTTATCAAATTCCTAATAATCATTATTCTCTGTGAATTCGCCCCCACTGGAGTGGCCGGTTGCTTTGCTGCATTGTTTTATGTTCAATGTGCTACGTTCAGGACTGAGCACAGTACTGTAAGTGTGATCTCTCACAATTGTTGTGTAGACCTGCAGCGTTACGTCACGGGAAATGGATTAGCTCTGGAGATAGTGCCGAGGAATTGATTGCGGAGATGACGGGGTTAACCCTATGAATCTCCTGGGAGTAAACTGACTGCAATCCAGAAGAAAGAGAGGGGATCGGTCGGAAATGTAACAAATGAACCTGTTGACTCCTCTGTAGTTGAGGCTACTTCAGTAAATACGCAGTCAGTGGCCGGGTGGTCAGGTACAGGAGTGGAAGCCCGTGCGGCCTTTTGCCGCTGCAGCCCAGCCACTACAAGGTTGGACGTGCTGTGAGTTCAGAGATGCTCTTCCGCACGCCGCTGTGGCAACGTGCGTTTATTTGATTCACTGATGTGAGTGAAAATCCCAGAAGATTAGTCGCTTGAGAAATTCTCAAATCATTCCGTCTGGCAGCAATAATTATCCCATGCTCAACGTCAGTTCAATCACATTTCTTCCCTTGTCTGACGTTTGGTCCCAACAGGAACATCTTGATCATGTCTGCATAACTGTAATGTGTTAAGGTGCTGCCGGATGATTGACTGATTCGATATTTGCATTAACGAACAGGTATACAGGTGTACCAAACTCTGCGTGTATTTTAGACACGGGCAGATTTCTGCATAGCGGGGAATTGAAGACTTCAGGGTGAAAGGCAGGTCGCTTCACTGTGGTCGCTGGCAGGACATTGGAGAAATGACAGACTTTGTCACGGCGAGCGGGGACAACGACTCAACACAGGAGCGGGGTAATGGCAGATTCCTCTGTAGAGACAGAAACCAGAGGTCAGACAAGGGAATACAAGCAGACAGCGGAGGCAGGACTAAGCGGCAGCGCGAGGAAAGGAATTCAAGTGCTGGTGTTATACAAGGATCCCGCTGCAGCGCAAATAATCAACGCAGAGACCCCTTTAAATAATCGAGGTACCTGGGAAACCGGTTCAAATGTTCAAAAAAGGTTCAAAGGTTCGTTGGGAACTGGGTGGGTGGAAGCAGAGCCAGACGGAAGTGTTGGGGAGTGTGTGGTGAGTCCTCACTCTCTCCAGACGAGGGGAACCAGACAATCGTTCCCCATGTAGTTTCCTTTCAATGCGATCAACAGCGGGTCTCCACAAAGCGGAACAAACATTTCAAGTTGGAAGTACTTGTGTCAGTGTGTGATATCGACCTCTGGAGCAGAGAGGGGAGGAGAGTCGGTGAGAGATGGACATTCCTTCGTCGGTCCTCACCATTTCTACCACCCCTACTCGACTTCCCATATCCTCTACCCGCCTCCACAAACCTCCCCATCTCGGTCACCCTCATCCTCCCCTACGCCACACCGTCTCCGAGAACTCCCTCCTTCCCCTAAACAGTTCCCACTCTCCGTCATCTCCTCCCCTCCTGGCACGCCTTCGTGCGTTCGTCACTCTCTCGCTCCCCTGAACCCCTCTCCAGTTTCCTCGTTTCTGCGCTGAACTAAGACAACAGTGATGACTGCCTTGTGGCTGTGGACGCTCGTACACTGTAGCTGTTTGCACGATATTTTTCTCTCTGCAAATTTGGTGTATGATTGTCTTTTTTTCTTTGCTTTGCAGAGAGTTTGATATTGTGCCCGAATGCCTGAACTATGGCCAGTTAGAAGATGGGGTGTTGTTCCTCTAAGTTATTTGAAGCTGTGACAAAGTTTGTATCAGACATCACCATGGAGTCCAAAATTATCTCAGCTGAAGTGTTGTCCTTGACCAACTGGCCATGCTTTGCAAACTTTTAACAGGCTGGAAAGGTGAAGGATTTGTGTACGCGAATCTCAATCACGTTAGTTCCGCTGTTTCTGTCAGTTCACCAGCGCTTGAATGCCGCCGATCCTTGAATGTGGAGGCGGAGATGCTGGAGAAGACAGCGCCCCACTCGCTACAAGGAGAGCCCGAACACGTGTCCATGTCCGTGATCTGATTGGATACATTGCCATGACGTTGCTAGCAGTGTGACGTCATTCACTGGCTCTCATTTTGGAAGGGATTCAGTCGGCCATTGCAGATCCATCCTCCCGCTACTCCACTAGGAATAGGGTTCCCCTTGTCCTTACCTACCACCCCACCAGCCTCCGGGTCCAAAATATAATTCTCCTTAAGTTCCGCCACCTCCAACGGGATCCCACCACTAAGCACATCTTTCCCTCCCCCCTCTCTCTGCTTTCCGCAGGGATCGCTCCCTACGCGACTTCCTTGTCCATTCGTCCCCCCGCCCCCCACATCCCTCCCCACCGATCTCCCTCCTGGCACTTATCCTTGTAAGCGGAACAAGTGCTATACATGCCCTTACACTTCCTCCCTCACTACCATTCAGGGCCCCAGACAGTCCTTCCAGGTGAGGCAACACTTCACCTGTGAGTCGGCTGGGGTGATATACTGCGTCCGGTGCTCCCGATATAGCCTTCTATATATTGGCGAGATCCGAAGCAGACTGGAAGACGGTTTCAATGAACAACTACCCACTGTCCCCCAGAGAAAGCAGATCTCCCAGTGGCCACACATTTTAATTCCATGTCCCATTCCCATTCTGATATGTCTATCCACGGTCTCCTCTACTGTCAAGAAGAAGCCACACTCAGGTTGGAGGAACAACACCTTACATTCCGTCTGGGTAGCCTCCAACCTGATGGCATGAACATCGACTTCTCTAACTTCCGCTAGGCCCCACCTCCCCCACGTACCCCATCTGTTACTTATTTTTATGCACACATTCTTTCTCTCACTCTCCTTTTTCTCCCACTGTCCCTCTGAATCCAGATCCATGATCCTCTCATATCCCTTTTGCTAATCACCTCTCCAGCTCTTGGCTCCATCCCTCCCCCTCCTGTCTTTTCCTATCATTTCTGATCTCCCCTCCACCTCCCCCCCCCCCACTTCTAAATCTCTTATTAGCGCTTCTTTCAGTTAGTCATGATGAAGGGTCTCGGCCCGAAACGTCGACTGAACCTCTTCCCAGAGATGTTACCTGGCCTGCTGCGTTCACCAGCAACTTTTACGTGTGTTGCTTGAAATTCCAGCATCTGCAGATTTCTTCGTGTTTGCAGATACACCAATAGCTTCGCACTGGGAAGCGGCCATTCACCTGCTCGGTGTGAGCGAAGAGACTCATTCAGTTAACCCACCTTGTGATGCTTCACTGAGTTCACTATAAATAGAGGCCACATTTCTGTCCGGAGTGAGCAAAGAGTTTTACTCAATCAGCCCAGCTGCTGTAACACCAGCAACTTCACATCAGGGAGGAAGTTCAGATCAGCTCTGTGTTAAATGTTTAACCATCACGGTGACTGAAGGCAGCTGCAGGTTCATGAGGGACTGATACTGTCAGATTCTGCAGTTCTTGCGGCTGCTCATCGCACCCATGACTGAACCCTGGTCACTGAGCACTGGAGGAGTCCATTCTGCTGATGTTAGCCTTAAACTGGACTGATGTTTAATATTCTGGATCTATGAAAGATAAATCAGTTCTGTATCAAATCCCGTGTCTCAGGTACTTACTGTCTCTGCCACACTCACAATGTAAACTAGGGAGGCCACTCAAACTATTTGATCCCTGCCCATATTTCCGTTCCATATCAGTATATCAAAATCTATCCCTGCCTTTCCCCTCTCACTCTCCCTGTGATGACAGGTTGCAACCAGTCACCACTCCGTGGGAGAAGAGATCTCCCTTGAATTTCAGAGAATCATAGAAATCTACAGCACATTACAGACCCTTTGGCCCACAGTGTTGTGTCGACCATGTAACTTACTCTGGAAACTGCCTAGAATTACCCTACCGCATAGCCCTCTATTTTCCCGAGCCCCATGTATCTAGTCTCTTAAAAAAAAAACTATTGTATCCGCCTCTACCACCGTCACTGGCAGTGCATTCCACACACACACCACTCCTTGTTTAGAAAAAACTTAGCTCTGACCTCTCCTCTGTGCCTACTTTCAAGCAGCTTAAACAGATGCCCCCTCGTGTTAGCCGTTTCAGCCCTGGGAAAAAGCCTGTGGCTATCCACACAACCAATGCCTCTCATCATCCTATACACCTGCATGAATCTCCTGCATGATTGTCTCCAGGCTGAATAAGACGACGTGCTCACTGTGGTTTTGACGTTCTTCAAGGCTCTGGACGAAGTTGGTTAAACTCCTTCCCCGCTCTTTCCGACGTTTTGTGTCATTTCCACTAATTTCAATGGACTGTGCTTCAGGCAGCTGGATTGTTGCAATGCGCCTCTCAAGCCTGACAGCAGACTAGCGAATGAATTTTCGACAGAGCGGAGTCAGATAGAGTTGGCAGTATGATTCAGGGCTTTAGGGCTCCAGAGAATGATGGGGTCTAGAGTTTACGAGGAGGAGGAGAAATCAGACCAGCAGGATATGGCGACAAATTAAAGATCAGAAACATTCGGAAACTGGTTGAATAAAAAAAAAGGTGGTTAATTTCTGCAAATTACTGGTGGAAATCAACAGATCAGGCAGCAAATGTGGAGAGGAATAAATACACAACGTTTAGGCCGAGCTCCTTCAATATGCTTAGCCTGTGAACTCCGCTGCTTATTTGCTGCCTGAACTGCAGAGTTCCTCCAGCATTGTGTGTGTGTGGGTCTCTGTATTTCCAGCAACTGCAGAATCTCTTACATTTGTAAGAGGATTGTACTTTGGCAGTAGATACACGGAATACCTGTTGATATTGAGCAAATCGTTTATGGGATCCGCTTTCTGTGTTAAAACAGCTACTGAGTACTCTACACAAAAAAAAACTGAGGTCTGGACATGGAACAGAAGCTTGCCGGAACATTTAATGGCACCGTGATTACCCAGAAAGCTCGGCATAACAATTATCGCCTTCGCTGAAGCACCGATCAAATGCGCAGGCGTCAGGGTTGATGTTTGTTCCCGAATATCGCGCATGCGCGCAGTACAGTAAAGGCCTCGGAAAATCGGCTCCAGGTAAGAGACAGTTTGCTGGTGGGGTTTTCAACACCGAATTCGGGATAATTACTGTGAGCTCCGGTTACCGTGACCCGTAATCCCGGGACAGTCCTGTTCTCTTCCCTCTCTCTCTCAGTCCCACGACCCGTACACGGACCCCGGGGAGCTTCCGGCTGATGAGGGAATGGGAACCGATGGATCTCTCAGACAGAGCTGGGCTCCAGCTGTCTAAATGCAAGGATTGGGAACTCGGAGAAAGGGAACAAATCTTTTAAATCACCTTTGTTCTACCTCCTATCACAAACGAGAGAAAATCTGCAGATGTTGAAAATCCAAGCAACACACACGAATTGCTGGAGGAATTCAGCATTAGTACTCTTCCTTGGATGCTGCCTGGCCTGCTGAGTTCCTCCAGCATTTTGTGTGTGTGTTGTTTCTTCTACCTGCTCTTGTTCTGGACTTTTCTACTCGTGAGAACACGTTTTGACCCACTCTGTCTGGGTACATAATTATATCAAACACTTTTGTCCTGGGCAACAAGTAGCTTTCACATCACAAATGTGCCGGACAGACTACTGCCTTTCCCTTTATATTCATTGGCATTGCCATCAATAAGCTCAGCACCGTCAGACGGCTGGGGGGAGGGTTCAGGGGAAATATTTATGTACGATACAGAAACTGTGTGTATTGTGGTGATGCAAAAGTTGCTGGAGAATTTGCAAGTGGGAGGAAGTGGAGTGATATTTGGAAATCTGACTTTTAAAAGTGTCATTTAGCAAGCAAATCAGATATGGATGGTGTGCAAAAGCTGGAGTGAGAAAATTCTTCCTAACCCTCTACAGGCCTGCTACGTAGGTTGTGTGAGAATGCAGATGAACTTGATCAAACCCAGAGGATATCAAAGTTCTTATTGACAGTGATTTACTAGCTGTTAAAATGAGTACCTCTATTTAAAGTTCACTGTGCACATATTGTTGTCACTGGGTAAAAATTGCACAGCACAAGATTTTTTGGCACACGGCTCATTACAAATTAGATGGGACATTGGTGGGAAGGTGGAGAGACTTCAAGTGTCCTTGACACCCTCACCTGCTAGGTGTGCATCCAGCTGCAGCTTGTAACCCTGCACGTTAGGGAGTTGGAGCTGGAAATGGATGAATTCCAGATCATTTGGGAGTTGGAGGGGGTGATGGATATGACATGAAGAGAACTGAGTTACACCAAAGGTGCAGGACACAGGAAACTGGGTGAGAGTCAGGAAGGGGAATGAGGTTAAATAGCCATCACTGAGTACTCTTGTTGCTATCCCACACAACAACAGGTGGACCACTTTAGAAACTGTTAGGGGGGATTACCTAGCAGAGGAATTTCAAAGGGCTGATAGAGGATTTGTTAGTTAGGGAATTAAAACTAGCAGAGATCTAATATACTAGTGGTGAGGCTTGCTAGCTAGTGCTAGTGTGTGGCAGGGGTTGGTGGTTAAATTAAAGTTGCAGGCGGGATTGGAGCCAGAATGGCAGAACAGATGGGTGGAGAGGGTGAATTGAAATGACTTATATCCTTAATATACATGAGGAGTAGAAATCTTTACATTAATTCTCCATCTAAATGTGCAATGTGTAATTTCTAGTAATCTATAATAAATAGTACAGTCATTATAACATAGAAATACAATTGCATCAGTAGGAATTAATCAGTCTGATGGCCTGGTGGAAGTAGCTGTCCAGGAGCCTGTTGGGCCTGGCTTTTATGCTGCAGTACCATTTCCTGGAGGGTAGCAGCTGGAACAGTTTGTGCTTGGGGTGACTCGGATCCCCAATGATCCTTCGGGCCTTTATACGCACCTGTCTTTGTAAATGTCCTAAAGAGTGGAAAGTTCGCATCTACAGATGCGCTGGGCTGTCTGCACCACTCTCTGCAGAGTCCTGCGATTGAGGGAAGTACAGTTCCCGTACCAGGCAGTGATGCAGCCAGTCAGGATGCTCTCAATTGTGTCCCTGTAGAAAATTCTTAGGATTTGGGACCCCATCCCAAACTTCTTCAAGCTTCTGAGGTGGAAGAGGTACACAGCCACATACCACACAGCCGGTGTGCCAAGACCAGATGAGATCCTCGGTGATGTTCATGCCGAGGAACTTAAAGCTGTTTCCTCTCTCAACTCCAGATCCATTGATGTCTCCATTCCTTCTGTATTCCAAAACCAGTTCCTTTTTTTTTGTGACATTGAGGGAGAGGTTGCTTTCTTGACACCCAGACAGATGTTGTTCAGACAAAGTCAGCAATCAAAAGGTTGAGCATGGTGTGATGAATGTGCAGAGCTGTGTTTTTCAGAATGCAAGAAGCATCGTAGGAAAGCCAGATGAGCTCAGGTCATGGAATCATAATATTGTAGCCCTTACTGGGACTTGGTTGCATCCAACAGTCTGAGGGATTTAGAGGAACAAATTTGTAGAGAGATTGCAGACTATGCCAAGAAACATATGTTGATATAGTAAGTGATTTTAACTTTCCAAATATTGACTGGGTCGACCATACTGGAAAAGGACTATCTGGGGTAGAGTTTGTCAAATGTGTCCTTAATCAACATGTAGAGTTCCCAATGTAGAAGTGTGCAAAAAGCTATTAGGAAATGATCGAGGGCTAGTGACAAAAAATAGTGTATGGGAACACTTGTATCTGGTGATCATAATGCCATGAGATTCCAAGTCTTTATGGAAAAAGAGAGGTCTGGACCACGGGTTGAGATTCTTGGGAGTCCTCGTACAGGATTCCCTTAAAGTTAACCAGCAGGTTGAGTCAGTAGTGAAGAAGGCGAATGCAATGTTGGCATTCATTTCTAGAGGAATAGAGTATAGGAGCAGGGATGTGATGTTGAGGCTCTATAAGGCGCTGGTGAGAGCTCACTTGGAGTACTGTGGGCAGTTTTGGTCTCCTTATTTAAGAAAGGATGTGCTGACATTGGAGAGGGTACAGAGAAGATTCACTAGAATGATTCCGGGAATGAGAGGGTTAACATATGAGGAACGTTTGTCCGCTCTTGGACTGTATTCCTTGGAGTTTAGAAGAATGAGGGGAGGCCTCATAGAAATATTTCGAATGTTAAAAGGCATGGACAGAGTGGATGTGGCAAAGTTGTTTCCCATGATGGGGGAGTCTAGTACGAGAGGGCATGACTTAAGGATTGAAGGGTGCCCTTTCAGAACAGAAATGCGAAGAAATGTTTTTAGTCAGAGGGTGGTGAATCTATGGAATTTGTTGCCACGGGCAGCAGGGGAGGCCAAGTCACTGGGTGTATTTAAGGCAGAGATTGATAGGTATCTGAGTAGCCAGGGCATCAAAGGTTATGGTGAGAAGGCAGGGGAGTGGGACTAAATAGGAGAATGGATCAACTCATGATAAAATGAAGGAGCAGACTGGATGGGCCGAATGGCCGACTTCTGCTCCTTTGTCTTATGGTCTAAATTGGGGAAAGGTCAATTTTGATGGTATCAGAAAGGATCTGACAAGTGTGGTTTGGGACAGGCTGTTTTCTGTCAAAGGAGTACTTGGTAAGTGGGAGGCCATCAGAAGTCGAATATTGAATGTGTAGAGTTTATATGAGCATGCCAAATTGAAAGTTGAAAGGTAACTGGTGCAGGGATCCTTGGTTTTCAAGAGATATTGAGGCCCCGGAGATCTTGTTCCTCTAAATGCCTCGGACTGTTGGGTGCTACCAAGACTCATTAATGACTGCACATCATAAATCAATGTCCTGAGCATATCTGATTTTTTTTTTTAGTTGTCTTCTGTTGGTTTTAAAAACTTTCCAGTAGTTTTTGTTGTATTATTTGCCCTCTCTTTGGCTTTTATATTGGCGTTGGCTTTGTCTTCTCATTTCAGCCACGGTTGTGTCCTCCTGCCTTTCCAATGCTTCCACTTCTTTGGGATGTATCTGCCATGCGCCTCCCGAGTTGCTCCCAGAAACTCCAGCCATTGCTGCTCCATCGTTATTCCTACCAGTTTCCCCTTCCAATCAAGTTTGGCCAGCTTCTCTGTCATAGAAACATGGAGAAATTCTGTGCAGAAACAGGCCGTTTGTCCCCTCTAGACAATGATGATAACATTTAAGCTGTCTAATGCAACCACCTGCACCAGGACCATCGCCCTCCATACCCCTACCATCAAGGTACCTATCCCAGCTTCTCTTAAATGGTGAAATTGATCTGGCATGAACCACTTGTGCTGGCATCTCATTCCACACTGTCACAACCATTTCAGTGAAGAGTTTTCCCACATCTTCCCCTTAAATTTTCACCTTCACCACTTACCCATGACCTCTGGTTATAGTCCCACCCAACCTCAGTGGAAAAAGCCTGCTTGCATTTTCCCTCGTAATTCTGTATACTTTGAACAAACCCTCAAAGCAATGTATAATTTCCTCGTTTATGTTCAGAGCCTTTTTTACGTGTATAAGATGATGAGAGGCATTGATCGTGTGGATAGCCAGAGACTTTTTCCCAGGGCTGAAATGGCTAACACGAGGGGGCACAGTTTTAAGGTGCTTGAAAATGTGTATCAAGGGGATGTCAGAGGTAAGTTTTTCACACAGAGAGTGGTGGGTAAGTGGAATGCACTGCCAGCAATGGTGGTAGAGGCGGATACAATAGGATCTTTTAAGAGACTCTTCGATAGGTACATGGAGCTCAGAAAAACAGAGGGCTTTGCGTTATGGAAATTCTACGCAGTTTCTAGAATCGGTTACATGGTCGGCACAACTTTGTGGCCTGAAGGCTCTGTTTAATTTTTTTGATTTCTATGTTCTATGTTAAACAGCAAAACAACATTGGCTGTTCTCCAATCCTCTGGTACCTCCTCCTGTCACTAAGGATGATTTAATTATCTCTGCTAGGGGCCCCGACAATTTCTGCACTTACCTCCCGTAGAGTCCGAGGGAGCACCTTGTCATGCCCTGGAGATTTATCCACCCTAATCTGCCTCAGGATAGCAAACATCCTCTCTTTAATCTGTACAGGGTCCACGATGTTAATGCTGCTTTCCCACACTTCCATAGACTCTGTGTCCATGTAGAGATGATCTTCCCCGTCTGCTTTGGTTCCAAACATGGATTACCATTCTGGTCTTTCAGAGGACTAACCTTGTCCCTTGCAATACTTTTGCTCTTAATCTATCTCTGGAATCTGTTAGGATTCTCCTGTATGTTTTTTGTGAGGGCAACCTCATGCCTTCTTTTAGACATCCTGATTTATTTCTTATGTGTTCTCTTGCTTTTCTTATACTCCATAAGAACCTACCTGCCTCTCCCTGTTATGCAACTCCATTTTGTGCTTCACCAGGGTCTCAATATCTCTTGAAATCCAAGGTTCCCTACAGTTTTTATCTTTACCTTTTATTCTGACAAGCACATACCCGCTTTGTACTTTCAAAACTTCACTTTGAAGGCCTCCCATTTACCAAGCACACCTTTGTCATAAAGCAGCCTGTCCCAGAAAACAGTTGCCAGATCCTAGTGTCATAATTCCAGGGTTTGTTCCATGCCCTGAACACATCCGCCTTTCCTACGCTGCTCCCTGTATTGAAATATACAGGGCTCAGCATATTCACTGCACCATGCTCAACGTTTTCACTCCTGACTTTGTCTGAGGACTGAACAACATCTGTCTCCACAACCTCTCCACTATCTGTTCTGTTATTCAGGCTCCCATTCACCCTGCAACTTTAGTTTAAACATCCCCCCCTACCCCCACCTCTCGACATGCAGCTCTATCACCCCTTTGGCTTTCATCTCCCCTATCAATAAAAAGGAGTTGCATACCAGGTACAGGAAGATAGGAACAAATGGGATACTTATGAAGTTCGAGCCTCAGCTGTGGCAGCGTGTTTGTGTCCTTGAGCAAGGCACTTAACCACACATTGCTCTAGTGTCTGTGCGAGGAGTGGCGCCCCACACAGACTTCCAACCTGCGTCTTGTAAGGCATGAAAATGCCCGATGCAGGCCTGTCATGGTCTGAGTCGATGTTCTTTCCTTCCTTCCTATGAAGTACAGGAAATTCAAGTGAACACTTATGAAAGAAATAAAAGATGGCATGAGGTTGCCCCAGCAGACAAGGTTTAGGAGACTCTTCAGGGATTCTGCAGACCTGTTAAGAGCAAAAACGTTGCAAGGGAAAAAAATAATCCTCTGGAAGATCAGAATGGTAATCCATATGAGGAGACAACATAGATGGGGGAGATTTTTTTTGCATCCGTATTTACACTGGAGATGGACACAGTCTATAGAAGTGAGGCAAAGCAGCATCAACTTCATGGACCCTGTACAGATTACAGAGGTGGAGGTGTTTCCTGTCTTAAGGCAAATTACCATGGATAAATCCCCAGGGCCTGACAAGTTGTTCCCTGGGACCCTGTGGAAGACAAGTGAAGAAATTGTCGGGGCCCAAGCACAGATATATAAATCATCCTTAGTGACAGGTGAGGGACTGGAGGATTGGAGGACAGCCAATGTTGTTCCACTGTTCAAGGCAGGCTCTGAAAGTAAACTAAGAATTTGTATGTTGGTGCGCTTGACATCAGTACTGGGAAAGTTATTGGAATGTATGTGCAGGAACCAGATATATAAGTATTTGGATAGATGTGGACTGATTAAGGATAGACAGCATGGCTTTGTGCATGGTAGTTCATGGCTAACCAATCTTATAGAGTCTCTCAAGGAAGTTATCAGGAAAGTGGATGAAGGCAAGGCAGTGGATGTTGTCTACATGGACTTTAGCAAGGCACTTGACAGAGTCTCATATGGAAGGTTGGTCAAGAAGGTTCAGTCACTCAGCATTCAAGATGAGATAGTAAATTGGATGAGACACTGGCTTTGAGAGATGCCAGAGTGTGGTAGCAGATGGTTGCCTCTCTGACTGGAACCCTGTGACTTGTGGTGTGCCACAGGGATCAGTGTTGGGTCTGTTGTTGTTTGTCATCTATATCAGTAATCTGGATGACAGTGTGGTTCACTGGATCAGCAAATTTGTGGATGGCACCAAGATTGGTGGTGTAGTGGACAGCGAGGAAGACTATCATGGCTTGTCGTGCAATCTAGACCTGCTGCAAAAATGGGTTGTGAAACCAAAAAATGGAATTTAATGCAGACAAGTGTGGGGTGTTGCTTTTTGATAGGACATAGGCTGTACTCAGTGACTGGTAGGGCACTGAGGAGTGTTGTAGAAGAAAGGGGATCTGGGAATACAGGTCTATATTTCACTGAACGTAGTATCACAGTTAGATAGGGACAGAAGTTAGAAGATGATTTCTCCAACTTGCGTTGACCCTCACTGTAACAGTGTGATGTCAGATCACACCTTGGTGACTAAAGTGATCTGGTGTGAAATGTTGTCCTTCACCCACTGATGGATTTTGTAAATGTTTTTACAGGTTAAAAACGACAAGGAATCTATCTACAGGAATCTCGAACACAACACGCCAGTTTTTCTGTCTCTGTCCAGATATTTAAGAACTGGAGTAAGAGATTCACTCGATCATCCTTCCTACTCAGACTGTGGGGAGGGATTCACTCGCTCATCTGACCGACTGGCACGCCCGTCACTTCACACAGGAGAGATCCCATTCATCTGCTCAGACACTGGGAATGGATTCAGTCCCTCATCTCAACTGAAGGAATATCAGCAAGTTCACACTGGGACAAGGCCATTCACCTGTTCTGTGTGTGAGAAGGGATTCAGTCGGTCTTCCCACCTGTGGACACACCAGTCAGTTCACACTGGGCAGAGGCTGGTCATCTGCTGAATTTGTGGGGAAGGATTCACTCGGTCATCTGACCTGATGGCTCACCAGTCAATTCACACCGAGGAGCGGCCATTCACCTGCCCAGACTGCGGGAAGGGATTCACGTACTCATCTAAACTGAAGGGACATCAGAGAGTTCACACTGGAGAGAGGCCATTCACCTGCTCAGACTGCGGGAAAGGATACACTTGGTTATCTGAACTGAAGGTACATCAGAGAGTTCACACCGGAGAGAGGCCGTTCACCTGCTCAGACTGTGGGAAGGGATTCACTCGGTCATCCAAACTACTGGTACACAAGTCAGTTCACACAGGGGAGTGGCCGTTCACCTGCCTAGAATGTGGGAAGGGATTCTTTTGCTCATCTAATCTGAAGGTACATCAGCGAGTTCACACTGGAGAGAGGCCGTTCACCTGCTCAAACTGTGGGAAGGGATTCACTCGATCATCCCAGCTACAGAGTCATCAGCGAGTTCACACTGGGGAGAAGCCATTCACCTGCTCAGACTGTGGGAAGAGATTCACTCGGTCATCCCACCTACAGAGTCATCAGCGAGTTCACACTGGGGAGAAGCCGTTCACCTGCTCAGACTGTGGGAAGGGATTCACTTGCTCATATGAACTGAAGGTACATCAGAGAGTTCACACCGGAGAGAGGCTGTTCACCTGCTCAGACTGTGGGAAAGGATTCACTCAGTCATCTCAACTGAAGGTACATCAGCGAGTTCACACTGGGGAGAGGCCGTTCACATGCTCAGACTGTGGGGAGGGATTCACTCAGTCATCCCACCTACAGAGACACCAGCGAGTTCACACTGGGGAGAAGCCGTTCACCTGCTCAGAATGTGGGAAGGGATTCACTGAGTCATCCAGCCTACAGAGACACCAGTCAGTTCACACTGGAGAGAGGCCGTTCACCTGCTCGGACTGTGGGAAGGGATTCACTCGGTCATATGAACTGAAGGTACATCAGAGAGTTCACACTGGAGAGAGGCCGTTCACCTGCTCAGACTGTGGGAAGGGATTCACTCGGTCATCCCACGTACAGAGTCATCAGCGAGTTCACACTGGGGAGAAGCCGTTCACCTGCTCAGACTGTGGGAAGGGATTCACTGAGTCATCCAGCCTACAGAGACACCAGTCAGTTCACACTGGGGAGAGGCCATTCACCTGCTCAGACTGTGGGAAGGGATTCACTTCATCATTTCACCTACTGAGACACCAGCGAGTTCACACTGGGGAGAGGCCGTTCACCTGCTCAGTCTGTGGGAAGAGATTCTCTCGGTCATCCAGCCTACAGAGACACCAGCGAGTTCACACCGGGTCGAGGACGTTCACCTGCTCAGATATTGGGAAGAGATTCTCTCAGCCATCTCCACCAAATGTGCATCATTGAGTTCTCACTGGGGAAAGGCCATACACTGCTGTGAATGTTGGAAGGGATTCGCTCAGTAAACTAAACTTGTGACACACTACAGGGTTCACACTGGGGAGGAAGTTTCAATAAGCTGCATACCGGATATTTGT
This sequence comes from Mobula birostris, assembly GCF_030028105.1. NCBI lineage: Eukaryota > Metazoa > Chordata > Chondrichthyes > Myliobatiformes > Myliobatidae > Mobula > Mobula birostris. The sequence goes on from NC_092382.1 coordinate 60,859,842, forward strand.
CCATCACCATTGCTGAATGCAATTTTGAGAGTGACTGTTGGTGCTGAACTCTGCAATTATTGCTGCTGGTCACCACACCCAGTTCTGCACCATCAGCACCCAGGACATGCACTTTTCTCACTGTTGCCATCAGGTGGGAGATACAGAAGCCTGAAGGCACACACTCAGTGATTCAGGAACAGCTTCTGCCCTTCTGCCATCCGATTCCTGAATGGACTTTGAAAGCTTTGGACACTTTTTTAATATGCAGCATTTGTGTTTTTACACATTTTAATCATGTATTCATTATGCATAATTGATTCACTTGTTTATTTACTATGTTTTAATTTATTTATTATTATTATTATTATTATCTATGCCAAAATATGTATTGCATTGAACTGCCGCTGCTAAATCAACAAATTTCACTTAAAATGCCGGTGATAATAAACCTGAAACCTGAAACCCTGGTCACTGGGCATGGGAGGAGTTTCTTCTGCTACACATTCACCTTTAATGGGACTGGAGTTCAATATTCTGGATCTGAGACAAATAAATCAGTTCTATTGTAAACTCTGTCTCTGGTACTTAGTGAATTTATAACACACCCTGTGTACAGTAAAGAGTCAACTCAGGCCGGCTGGACCCTGCCAGTGATTCTGTTCCATGACAGTCCTTTTAAATCCTCCCCTGTTGTTCCCCTCTTGCTCTCCCTGTGGTGATGGGTTCCAAAAGTCTCCACTCTGTGGGTGAAGAGGTTCCCCTTGAATTTTCTGCAGACTGAAGAAGTCAAGTTGACTGCAGTTCTGTCTGAGATGTTCTTCACCCCTCAAATCTCTGGGCTGAGGAAGAATGACATTGGTAGTTAACCTCCTTATTCATGGCTCATTTCCACATTATGGGTCATTTTCCCTGCTTCTGAAGTGTTTACATAGAATAACGTACAGCACCATACAGGCCCTTCAGCCTACAAAGTTGTGCCAAACATGCCCCTACCTTAGAAATTACTAGGGTTACCCATAACTGTTTCTAAGCTCCATGTACCAATCCAAAAGTCTCTTAAAATACCCTATAGTGTCCGCCTCCCCCACTGTTGCCGGCAGCCCATTTCATGCACTCACCACTCTCTGCGTACAAATCTTACCCCCAACGTCTCCTCTGTACCGACTCCCAAGCTTTGTACCTACTCCCTGTGCCCTCTTGTGGCAGCCATTTCAGGCCTGGGGAAAAGCCCATGACTATCCACACAATCAATGGCTCTCATCATCTTTTACACCTCTATCAGGTCACCTCTCATCTTCCTTCGCTCTGAGGAGAAAAGGATGAGTTCAGTCAACCTGTTTTCATAAGGCATGCTCCCCAATCCAGGCGACATCCCTGTAAATCTCCTCTGCACCCTTTCTTTTGTTTCCACATCCTTCCTGTAGTGAGGTGACCAGAACTGAGCACAGTACTCCAAGTGGGTTTTGACCAAGGTCCAATATAGCTGCAACATTACCTCTCGGCTCTGAAATTCAATTCCACGATTGATGAAGGCCAATACACCGTATGCCTTCTTAACCACAGAGTCCACCTGTGCAGCTGCTTTGAGCGTCCTATTGACTTGGACCCCAAGATCCCTCTGATCCTCCACAATGCCAAGAGTCTTACCATTGATACTACATTCTGTCATCATATTTGACCTACCAAAATGAACCATTTCACACTCGTCTGGGTTGAACTCCATCTGCCACTTCTCAGCCCAGTTTTGCATCCTATCAATGTCCCACTGTAACCTCTGACAGGCCTCCACACTCTCCACAACACCCCCAACCTCTGTGTCATCAGCAAACTTACTAACCCATCCCTTCAATTCCTCATCCAGGTTACTTCTAAAAATCACGAAGAGTAAGGGTGCGAACAGATAACTGAGGCACACAGCTGGGCAACGACCTCCTGGTTGTGCCCAGCTGGGAATCAGCATTTCTGGATTTGGTGTTGTGCAATGAACAGAATGAGATCACCTAAGGTAAAAGAACCCTGAGGGGAAAGCGATCATAATATAACTGAATTCATCCTGAAATTTGAGAGGGAGAAGCTAAGGTGAGATGTATCAGTACAACTGTGGAATAAGGACAATTACAGAGGCATGAGAGAGGAACTGGCCAAATTTGATAGGGAGAAAAACACTGGCAGGGATGACGACAAAGCATCAATGGCTGTAATTACGGGAAGCAATTCTGAAGACACAGGATAGATATGTTCCGAAAAGGAAGAACTATTCTAAAGACAACATCATACAACCACGGCTGATGAGAAGGCAAAGCCAACGTAAAAGCCAAAGGGAGGGCAGATAACAGAGCAAAAACTGGTGGGAAGTTAGATGATTGGGAAACTTTTCTATACCAACAAGAGGCAACTAAAAAAGTAATTAAGAAATGAAGGATGGAATATGAAGCTAGCTTATTACATTAAACATGATACCAAATGTTTCTTCAGATACATAAAGTGTAAAAGAGAGGCAAGAGTGGGTATCGAACCAGGGGAACCGATGCCTGGGGAGGGTGGGGTGAGTAGTAATAGGGGACAAGGAGATGGCGGGTGAACTGAATTAGTACTTCATATCAGTCTTCATTGTGGAAGCAACTGACGGAAAGGTGGAAGTCCAGATGTCCGTGGTCAGAAGTGTGTGAAGTTGCCATTACTCAAGAGAAGGTTCCTGGGAAACAGAAAAGGTCTGAAGGTAAATAGATAACTGGACCAGATGGTGTACATCCCAGATTTTTGCAAGAGGCGGCCGAAGAGATTGTGGAGCTATTAGTAATGATGTTTCAAGAATCAATGAAGTCTGATATGGTTGCGGAAGACTCCAAATTTGGAAATATCACTCTGCTATTCAAGAAGGGAGAGAAATAGAAGAACAGAAGTTTTAGGACAGTTAGTCTGACCTCATTGGTTGGGTAGATATTAGTGTCAGTTGTTCGGGATGTGTTCTCAGGGCACTTTGAGGCACATAATAAAATCGGCCTTCAGCATGTTTGCCTCAAGGGAAAATCTTGCCTGAACAGTGTGTTGAAATTCTTTGAATTTATTGAAGTGGTAATAGCAAGATAGACAAAGGAGAATCGGTTGATGATGTGAACCTGCAGTTTCACAGGGTGTTTCACAAGGTGCCACACATGAGGCTGGTTAACAAGTTATGAACCCATGATATTACAGGTGTTGCATACCTCATGGGTATCTTGTGACTGTCTTATGACCATGATGATACAATGATACAAAGATTGGAGGTGTAGTAGACAGTGAGGAAGGTTTTCAGAGCCTGCAGAGGGACTTGGACCAGATGGAAAAATGGGCTGAAAAATGGCAGATGGAGTTTAATACAGACAAGTGTGAGGTATTGCATGTTGGAAGGACAAACCAAGGTAGAACATACAGGGTTAATGGTAAGGCACTGAGGAGTGCAGTAGAACAGAGGGATCTGGGAATACAGATACAAAATTCCCTAAAAGTGGTGTCACAAGTAGATAGGGTTGTAAAGAGAGCTTTTGGTACATTGGCCTTTATTAATCAAAGTATTGAGTATAAGAGCTGGAATGTTATGATGAGGTTGTATAAGGCATTGGTGATGCCGAATCTGAAGTATTGTGTTCAGTTTTGGTCACCAAATTACAGGAAGGATATAAATAAGGTTGAAAGAGTGCAAAGAAGGTCTACAAGCATGTTGTCAGGACTTGAGAAACTCAGTTACAGAGAAAGGTTGAATAGGTTAGGACTTTATTCCCTGGAGCGTAGAAGAATGAGGGGAGATTTGATAAAGGTATATAAAATTATGATGGGTATAGATAGAGTGAATGCAAGCAGGCTTTTTCCACTGAGGCAAGGGGAGAAAAAAAAACAGAGGACATGGGTTAAGGGTGAGGGGGGGAAAGTTTAAAGGGAACATTAGGGGGGGCTTCTTCACACAGAGAGTGGTGGGAGTATGGAATGAGCTGCCAGACGAGCTGGTAAATGCGGGTTCTTTTTTAACATTTAAGAATAAATTGGACAGATACATGGATGGGAGGTGTATGGAGGGATATGGTCCGTGTGCAGGTCAGTGGGACTAGGCAGAAAATGGTTCGGCACAGCCAAGAAGGGCCAAAAGGCCTGTTTCTGTGCTGTAGTTTCTATGATGTAATTAAGTATGAGATGAGCATGATGTAATCGTCTTGTGGAGATCACATGATGTAATTTTCCCACCGATGTGAGGTCACGTGATGACATGTTCTCACCAGGTATATAAAGGGAGACCTCTGGTGCGATGTAGTTAGTTTTTCCAGTTGAGTTTTAAGTTTAGTTTGTTATTTAATTCGTCAGATACTCTGTTATGCTGCATATTCGTTTAGTTTCCCTCTAAAGTGAAGGTCTACTTTCTATTGTGAGTAGTATTGGAGAGTGAAGACCTTACTAAAGTACAGGAACTCACAGAGTCAGGTAAAGCTGATGTCGTTCGGCTCTCTTGGAGAGGATCGACCTTTATTGAATCTTTGTTCAAGAAATAGTGACCTGCATCTGACATATCATCTGCTAAAGCAGGAAGAATTGTGCAGTAACTATTCTCCAGAGGAAAAGGTCAGTTCCTTTAAACCATTTTATTTCCGTCGCCGTGAATCCTGCGGACAAGGCAGGTTCCGGCTGGGGTCAGCAGTAATGTCACGTCCTCGAGGAATTCTTTACTTTAGGAAAGTCTCTCCTAACTGAATGTATAAATCTCTCGGACTTTCGAATTTACCATTCTAAGAACTGGGTTCGAATTTACCACCTTAAGAACTGTTTTCGCATTTACCCTTTTAAGAACTGTTTCAGAGTTGCCGTAGATCAGTTAACTTCTGATTAAGTTAGTCGTTTAAATACATTTCGCTACTTTTGAGCAGAGTTTAATAAATGTTTGTTTGTTTTTATAAAACCTGACTCAATTCTATATTCATTGTTACCGGTCACTTGACATGGGAAAGATTATTGCATGGATAAAACAGTGGCTGATTGGCAGATGCAAAGGATAGTAATAAGGGGACGTTTTCTGGTTGGCTGCCGGTGACTAGCAATGTTCCACAGGACTTGGATGACAGAATTAATAGCTGTATTGCAAAGTTTGCCGATCATATCAAGAGAGATGAAGGGCCGGGTAGTTTTGAGGAAGCAGAAAGGCTATAAAAGGACTTTGGCGTTTAGAGGAAAGGGCGTAAATGAAGCAGATGAAATACCGTGTCGGGAAGTGTATAGCCATGCACATTGGGGAAAGAAATACCGAATACACTATTTTCCAAATAGTCTAAGCTTGGCAGCACTTGTGCAGGATTCCTTAAAGGATAATTTGTAGGTTGAGTCGGCGGTGAGGAAGACACCGAGTCCTAGCCCAGACCCTGAGTCCCAGCCTAGTCCAGTGCCTGAGTCCTTGTGTTGTCATGGTCCGGTCCGTGAAGTCCGCATTCCGGTTCAGGGTCAGGTCCGCGGACTCAGGACTCCGGGTCTTCCAGCTGGCCCTCGTTTGGTTGAGTTAATCTTAGGCACTTGATTCCCATCTTTAGCTTGGAATATAAGTAGCCTTGGGGTTGAGTGTGGTCTGCTGGTTTGTCTCGTTAGTCCCCTTTGGAGCAACCTGCTGATGGAAGGCTAGTGAAACCATCCGTGATCTCTCGGCCTGGTTGGAGGACCAACGCTTCATTGAGCCTTGTTGCCACTCGTCAGAGCAGTCATCGTGGTATGGATTGGCCGTTTCTGTAGCCAGCCAAGGTTGCTGACTGCCACGAGACTCAGAGCCACCCCAGGTTGAGCTGCTTTCCTGTCCTTGCCTCTGTTGGGTAAGCCAGGCTGTAATTGCCGTTACCCTGTGGTTGGGTCGGTCCCTCCCTGTACCTTGTCTCCGTCGGGTGAAGTTCTGTGTCCTTCACAGGGGTCCCATGTCCTGCCCAGGAAAAGGTCCAAGAACCCAAGCCTTGAAGATCCCAAGCCAAGTTCCAAGAGCACAAGCCTCGAAGACCTAAGACCTCAGCCTGCAGCCATGCTCAAGACCCAGGACCCCACCCTGCAGCAAAGCTCAAGGCCCAGGACCCCAGCCAGCGGCAAAGCTCAAGGCCCAGGACCCCAGTCTGCAGCCAAGCTCAGGACCCAGGACCCCAGCCTGCACCCAAGCTCAAGACGCAGGACCCCAGCCTGCAGCCAAGCTCAAGACCCAGAACCCCAGCCTGCAGCCAAGCTCAGGGCCCAGGACCCCAGCTTGCAGCCAAGCTCAGGGCACAGGACCCCAGCCTGCAGCCAAGCTCAAGACCCAGAACCCCAGTCTGCAGCCAAGCTCAGGGCCCAGGACCCCAGCCTGCAGCGAAGCTCAGGGCACAGGACCCCAGCCTGCGGAGAAGCTCAGGGTCCAGGACCCCAGCCTGCAGCGAAGCTCAGGGCCCAGGACCCCAGCCTGCAGCCAAGCTCAGGGCCCAGGACCCCAGCCTGCAGCCAAGCTCAGGGCCCAGGACCCCAGCCTGCAGCCAAGCTCAGGGCCCAGGACCCCAGCCTGCAGCGAAGCTCAGGGCCCAGGACCCCAGCCTGCAGCCAAGCTCAGGGATAAGGACCACAGCCTGCAGCCAAGCTCAAGACCCAGGACCCCAGCCTGCAGCCAAGCTCAAGGCCCAGGACCCCAGCCTGCAGCCAAGCTCAAGACCCAGGACCCCAGCCTGCAGCCAAGCTCTGGACCCAGGACCCCAGCCTACAGCCAAGCTCAAGGCCCAGGACCCCAGCCTGCAGCCAAGCTCAGGGCCCAGGACCCCAGCCTGCAGCCAAGCTCAGGACCCAGGACCCCAGCCTGCAGCCAAGCTCAAGGCCCAGGACCCCAGCCTGCAGCCAAGCTCAGGACCCAGGACCCCCAGCCTGCAGCCAAGCTCAAGGCCCAGGACCCCAGCTTACAGCCAAGCTCAAGGCCCAGGACCCCAGCCTGCAGCCAAGCTCAAGGCCCAGGACCCTAGCCTGCAGCCAAGCTCAAGGCCCAGGACCCCAGCCTACAGCCAAGCTCAAGGCCCAGGACCCCAGCCTGCAGCCAAGCTCAGGACCCCAGCCTGCAGCAAAGCTCAGGACCCAGGACCCCAGCCTACAGCCAAGCTCAAGGCCCAGGACCCCAGCCTGCATCCAAGCTCAGGGCCCAGGGCCCCAGCCTGCAGCCAAGCTCAAGGCCCAGGACCCCAGCCTACAGCCAAGCTCAAGGCCCAGGACCCCAGCCTGCAGCCAAGCTCAAGGCCCAGGACCCCAGCCTGCAGCCAAGCTCAGGACCCAGGACCCCCAGCCTGCAGCCAAGCTCAAGGCCCAGGACCCCAGCTTACAGCCAAGCTCAAGGCCCAGGACCCCAGCCTGCAGCCAAGCTCAAGGCCCAGGACCCCAGCCTGCAGCCAAGCTCAAGGCCCAGGACCCCAGCCTGCAGCCAAGCTCAGGACCCCAGCCTGCAGCAAAGCTCAGGACCCAGGACCCCAGCCTACAGCCAAGCTCAAGGCCCAGGACCCCAGCCTGCATCCAAGCTCAGGGCCCAGGGCCCCAGCCTGCAGCCAAGCTCAGGGCCCAGGACCCCAGCCTGCAGCCAAGCTCAAGGCCCAGGGCCCCAGCCTGCATCCAAGCTCAGGGATAAGAACCCCAGCCTGCAGCCAAGCTCAAGGCCCAGGACCCCAGCCTACAGCCAAGCTCAAGGCCCAGGACCCCAGCCTGCAGCCAAGCTCAAGGCCCAGGACCCCAGCCTGCATCCAAGCTCAGGGATAAGAACCCCAGCCTGCATCCAAGCTCAGGGATAAGAACCCCAGCCTACAGCCAAGCTCAGGGCCCAGGACCCCAGCCTGCAGCCAAGCTCAAGGCCCAGGACCCCAGCCTGCATCCAAGCTCAAGGCCCAGGACCCCAGCCTGCATCCAAGCTCAGGGATAAGAACCCCAGCCTGCATCCAAGCTCAGGGATAAGAACCCCAGCCTGCAGCCAAGCTCAAGGCCCAGGACCCCAGCCTGCAGCCAAGCTCAAGGCCCAGGACCCCAGTCTCTCTCTGTGGTAATCGGTTCCAAACAGTCACCACTCTGTGGGTGAAGAGGTTTCCCTTGAATTCTCTGCAGACTGAAGAAGTCGAGCTGACTGCAGTTCTGTCTGAGATGTTCTTCGCACCTCTAACCTCTGGGCTGAGGAAGAATGACATTGGGAGTTAACTTCCTTAGTCACTACTCATTTCCACGTTATAGGTCATTTTCCCTGCTTCTAAAGTTTTGTTGAAAACACCACTGTTCTCTAAAGACTGAAAACAGAATGGGAAACCATCAGTTGAATGTTCAACAGAGCAGGGTCAGAAACCAGAGGCAGGTTTGCACAGGGCAGAGTTTGGGGATCTTGACGACGGTCGGGGTAAGAACGTATGATGAGGAGAAGGGAATCAGCAGTGGGGTGTGGCAACGAATGACAGAGTAACAACATTTGGAAGCTGATTGAGAGAGAAAATCTTTCGGTTGTCTGACTGGTGACGCAAACAATGCCTGTGGTGAGATGCTCCTCTGGTCGAGGAACATGTGTGTGTTGGGAATGGTTTTATCTATTGAGGGAGTTGTTCCTGCGTGTTTATCCTGTAATATTATATCTGAATGGTTATTATGGATTGTCCTATCTGAAATTATGTATTGATTATCATATAATTTGTAAGATTTTGACTCTAAAACTGGATCTGGCTTGAATTTATGGTGCCTTTATGAAATGGTGGAGGGCATTCATGAGTTTGTATTTGAAAGCAAGATGTTGGTGAATGACACTTGCAACTTGATGGTACCAGCGTAATTAATCAGATTGAGTTAAACTGCTGCAGGATCCCAGAATGTGTTGGATTGTGTCTGGTTTCTCTTGGCATTTTCTGCACTTGTTACCTGGTTTCTTTGTCTTTTATGTACTTTTGATATTTTAAATGTTAGTCACCTTGTCCTGTATTTCCGAAAGTAACCCCTGTTTCTGAGAAGAGGTCTCCAACTCTCAGTCAGGTGCTTGATGCTTCCCTGTCACCATCTTGTCTGCTCAGATCATTGGGATGTCTCCCATGGAGGGTCATCCTCATTCCACTCGTTATTTTTCCATAGTGATGAATAATGTTTCTGAGTTGGCCTCTCATTTAAGTTTTCTGGTCTGTATTTCTTATCAGAATTGCACCTACCTGCATAGTGTGGTGAATCCTGTTTATTTTGTATGAAAATATATACTTCACTTTACTTTACTTCACTTTATTGTTGCTAAGGAATTGATACTAGAGCGTACAATCATCACAGATATATTTGATTCTGCGCTTCGCGCTCCCTGGAGTACAAATCGATAGTAAATAGTAAAAATTCAAATTATAAATCATAAATAGAAAATAGAGAAGGGAAAGTAAGGTAGTGCAAAAAAAAAATGGAGATGCAGATCCGGATATTTGGAGGGTACGGCCCAGATCCGGGTCAGGATCCGTTCAGCAGTCTTATTACAGTTGGAAAGAAACTGTTCTCAAATATGGCTGTACAAGTCTTCAAGCTCCTGAGCCTTCTCCCTGAGGGAAGAGGGACGAATAATGTGTTGGCTGGGTGGGTCGTGTCCTTGATTATCCTGGCAGCACTGCTCCGACAGCGTGCGGTGTAAAGTTAGTCCACGTACGGGAGATTGGTTTGTGTGATGTGCTGGGCCGTGTTCACGATCTTCTGCAGCTTCTTTCAGTCTTGGACAGGACAACTTCCATACCAGGTTGTGATGCACCCTAGAAGGATGCTTTCTGCAGTGCATCTATAAAAAATAGTGAGGGTTTTAGGGGACAGACCAAATTTCTTTAGCTTTCTCAGGAAATAAAGGCGCTGGTGGGCCTTCTTGGCAGTGTACTCTGCTTGGTTGGACCAAGTCAAGGTCATTTGTGATATTGACCCCAAGGAACTTAAAGCTTTTGACCTGTTCCACTTGCTCACCACTGATGTAAATGGGGTCGTGCTGTCCGCTTCTCCTTCTGAAGTCAACAACCAATTCATTCGTCTTGCTGACATTGAGGGATAGGTTATTGTCTTCGCACCATGCCACCAGGTTCTTAATTTCCTCTCTGTACTCAAACTCATCATTACCCGGGATACGGCCTACAATTGTTGTGACATCAGCAATATTGTACGTTTGTATATTGTATATTTATGTACGATACAGAAACTGGTGTCACCTGTGTGTGTTGTGGCGATGCAAAAATTTGCTGGAGAATTTGGAAGTGGGAAGAAGTGGGGTGATATTTGGATATCTGACTTTCTAAAGCATTATTTAGCAAGCAAACCACAGATGCTCGGTGTGCAAAGCTCTGGTGAGAAAATCCTTCATTACCCGTTACAGGCCTGCTACATAGGTTGAGTGCGAGTGCAGATGAACTCCATCAAACCCAGAGGAGATCAAAGCTCTTATTGACAGTGATTTGCCAGCTGTTAAAAGAAATACCTCTCTATTTAAAATTCAGTGTGCACATGTTGTTATCAGTGGGTAAATATCGCACAGCGCCAAGATTTTTTGGCACACCAGTCATGACAAATTAGAGAGGACATTGGTGGGAAGGCGGGGAGACCTCCAGTGTCCTTGACACCCTCACCTACAAGATGTGCATCCAGCTGCAGCTTGTAACCCTGCACTTCAAGGAGCTGAAGCTGGAAATGGATGAATTCTGGATCGTTAGGAAGTCGGAGAGGTTACAAATATGACATTAAGAGAGGTGAGTTGCACCAAAGGTGCAGGACACAGGATACTCGGTGAGAGTCAGGAAGGGGAATGAGGTTAAATAGCCATTGTAGAGTACTCTTGTTGCCATCCCCCACAAGAACAGGTGGACCACTTTAGAAACTGTTCGGGGTATTACTGAGCAGAGGAAAGTCAAAGGGGTGATAGGGGATTTGCTATTTTGGGAATTAAAACTAGCAGAGATCAAATATCCTAGTGGTAAGGCTTGCTGGTGCTAGTGTGTGATGGTGGTATGGTGGTTAAACTAAATTTGCAGGAGAGATTGGAGTCAGAATGCCAGAACAGATGGTGGAGAGGGTGAATTGAAATAAATTGTATCCTTAATATACATGAGGAGTAGAAATCTTTACATTACTTCTCCATCTAAATGTGCAATGTGTAATTTATAATACATTGTTTGTACATGGGACAGTCATTATAACTCAGAAATACAATTGCATCAGTATGAATTAATCACTCTGATGGCCTGGTGGAAGGAGCTGTCCCGGAGCCTGTTGGTCCTGGGTTTTATGCTGTGGTACTGTTTTCCGGATGGCAGCAGCTGGAACTGTTTGTGGTTGGGGTGACTCGGGTCCCCAATGATACTTCAGGACTTTTTACACACCTTTCTCTGTAAGTGTCCTAAATAGTGGGAAGTTCACATCTACAGATGCACTGAGCTGTCCGCATCACTCTCTGCAGGTTCCTGCGATTGAGGGAAGTACAGTTCCCATACCAGGCAGTGATGCAGCCAGTCAGGATGCTCTCAATTGTGTCTCTGTAGAAAGTTCTTAGGATTTGGGACCCATACCAAACTTCTTCAATCATCTGAGGTGAAAGAGGCACACAGCCACATACCACACAGCCAGTATGTACAGACCACGTGAGATCCTCGGTGTTGTTCATGCTGAAGAACTTAAAGCTGTTCACTCTCTCAAACCCAGATCCATTGCTGTCAATAGGGGTCAGCCTGTCTCCATTCCTCCTGTAGTCCACAACCAGCTCCCCTGTTTTTGTGACATTGAGGGAGAGGTTGCTTTCTTTACACCCAGACAGATGTTGTTCAGACAAAGTCAGCAATCAAAAGGTTGAGCATGGTGAATGTGCTGAGCTGTGTATATCACAATGCAAGAAGCATCGTAGGAAAGCCAGATGAACTCAGGACAGGGAATTATGATATTGTAGCCATTACTGGGACTTGGTTGCACCCAACAGTCTGAGGGATTTAGAGGAACAAATTTGTAGAGAGATCGCAGACCATGCCAAGAAACAAAAGTTGATTCAGTAAGTGATTTTAACTTTCCAAATATTGACCGGGTCTCCCATACTGGAAAAGGACTATCTGGGGTAGAGTTTGTCAAATGTGTCCTTAATCAACATGTAGAATTCCCAATGTAGAAGTGTGCAAAAAGCTATTAGGAAATGATCCAGGGCTAGTGACAGAAATTAGTGTACGGGAACACTTTGTATCTAGTGATCATAATACCATGAGATTCCAAGTCAATATGGAAAATGAGAGGTGCATAAGAGAGATTTTAAATTGGGGAAAGGTCAATTTTGATGGTATCAGAAAGGGTCTGACAAGTGTGGTTTGTGACGGCTGTTTCCTGGCAAAGGAGTACTTAGTCAGTGGGAGGCTTTCAGAAGTGGAATTTTGAGTGTGCAGAGTTTGTATGAGCCTGCCGAATTAAAAATTGAAAGGTAGCTCGTGCAGGGTACTTTTTTTTTAAGTTATCTTCTGTTGGTTTTAAAAACTTACCAATACTTTTTGTTGTATTATTTGTCCTCTCTTTGGCTTTTATGTTGGCTTTGGCTTCTCATTTCAGCCATGGTTGTGTCCTCCTGCCTCCCAATGCTTCCACTTCTTTGGGATGTATCTACCATGCACCTCCCGAGTTGATCCGAGAATCTCCAGCCATTGCTGCTTCGTTGTCATTCTTACCAGTTTTCCCTTCCAATCAAGTTTGGCCAGCTTTTCTATAATAGAAACAGGGAGAAGTTCAGTACAAAAACATCCCATTTGGCCCAGTTAGCCAATGCTGAAAATACATTTAAGCTGACTAATGCAACGTCCTACACTGGGACCACTGCCCTCCATACCCCTACCATCAAGGTACCTATCGAAGCTTCTCTTTAATGGTGAAATTGATCTGGCATTAACCACTTGTGCTGGCATCTCATTCCACACTGTCACAACCATTTCAGTGAAGAGTTTTTCCACATGTTCCCCTTAAATTTTCACCTTCACCACTTATCCATGACCTCTGGTTATAGTCCCACCCAACCTTAGTGGAAAAAGCCTGCTTGCATTTACCCTCATAATTGTGTATACTTCAAACAAATCCACAAAGCAGTGTATAATTTCCTTGTTTATGCTTAGCGTATTTTTTACATGTATAAGATGATGAGGGGCATTGATCATGTGGATGGCCAGCGGCTTTTTCCCAGGACTGAAATGGCTAACACGAGGGGACATGGTTTTAAGGTGCTTGAAAATGTGTACCAAGGGGATGTCAGGGGTAAGTTTTTCACACAGAGAGTGGTGGGTAAGTGGAATGCACTGCCAGCAATGGTGGTAGAGATGGATACAATAGGGTCTTTTAAGAGACTCTCAGATAGGTACATGGAGATTACAAAAATAGAGGGCTATGTGTTAGGGAAGTCCTAGGCAGTTTCTGGAGTAGGTTACATGGTCAGCACAACTTTGTGGCCTGAAGGCTCTGTAATATGTTGTATATTTCATTGTGGGGATCTCATCCACGGACGATTCTGCTCATCTATTGTCTAACTCTTCCTTCTGTAGCAGTGTTTCCCAACCTATTTTACCCCTAGTGCCGCGAGTCAAGGCGAACTGTCGAGCATCCAACTTGCTAATCTATGCATCCCCAACAACGTCTGTGAGGTTGGTAAGGTCGGTCGAGATTGCCGAGGGTGACGATGATTGCTCAAGGCCTGCAGTGCTTTGCTTCTTCCTGTGTCCCAGTGCCACATCCTGTTTTGGAAGTGCCTGCTCTACTAAAGGTCGGTCAGGTCTGATGTCTCAAATTGGGGGTGGGGGTCGCTGACCGCTCCACCAATTATCTTGAACGCCCGCCCCCCCGCCCGGTGATCGTTATTTGCTCCTAAAGGCATCTTCGGACACGTCACCGTCCCCAGAGGTAATCACTGTTTTATTGTGATAATTTCCTCATATTTCTGGTTTGAGCTTTCATTTCAGTTCAGAATAGCACATGCTCGCACCGTGTTGGATCCTGCTTTCGTTGATGGAAATATATCCTCAGATGATTGACTGTGAGTGGGACAGAGGGAGTAGAACTCCCCCAACACTGTGTCTGAGTGTGCGCAGCTCCCTCAACATCTCGCTACCTCCTCTCTCCATAGTGAGCTCACTTTATCTGTCATCCCTTTCCTCCCTACCCTTCACCCTCCTCACTCCTCAGCACACCATCCTGTTTCTCTCCTCCATCTTCTCTTACTCTCCCCTTCCTCCTCTCCTCCTCTCCGCTCACACTTTTACACCCATTCCGTCTCCCTCACCTCCCTCTCTTACTCCGCTCACCTCAACTTTCTATCACTCTCACTTCTCCCCTTTCTGTCTCCAAAGCACCACCATCATCACCCGCTGCCCCCCGCCCCCCAACCATGACAGACTGACACTGAATCTCGGCCCGTGTTCACACCAGGATAGCACCCCGTCCTACGTCACAATGTGCGATGGTGACAGAGACACAATTGTCGACAAGGCAACCAGCCTTGGTGTTCTGTCTGGACATCGGAACTCACTGACATTCGGAGTCGGATGAAGCAGACACTGAGGGAGAGAGAACCAAGGGGAAGAGGGAGACTGGTTGAGTGAGAGTGAACGGGACAGACTGAGGAGAGTTGGGAGGGAAGTGTCCGAGGCGAGAAACAGAGGGGAGAGAGACGGCGGAAACAACCAGTGAGCGGAGAGAATGGCGGGAAGTGAAATGGACGTGGGTGAGAAATACTTGGGGAGTGAGTGAGGGGGCAGAGAGTGGCGTTGGAGGGAATGACAGAGGAGAGAGATTGGAGGGAATATGGGATGGAAGAGAGATGGGGAGTTAAACTGAGATAGAAACCAGGGATTGAGACGGTGGAGATAAGCGAAGTAAAGAGACGGGCGATTTGATACCTCTGTTGATCAGTGGGAGAGAAGCGGACAGGAATCGAAAAGGGCCACTCATTTTAAATTGAGATGTATGGAAATTATTGGAATTCTAAAGCTTCCTTGTAATTTCTTTTAGGATCAGTGAAGTGTTTATCTATCTACCTAGCTGAGTTGAGTGTACGTTTTTCTTAAGATTCGCTGCCCCGAGGGCGTGAAGGCGGGTGTCTGGGTACATTTGAGGTGGAGATAGAGGGGAATGGGCACAGAACCATAGATCAGTCACGGCCGTGTTGAATAAACATATTACCACAAGACTTCCTCCTCATCTCCCTTCTGAATTGATTTCCCTGTAGTCTGGGGGTGTGCCCCTGGTCCTGGGCTCTGCCTTAAGGGAAACATCCTGTCCACATCCTCCCTATCTGGGCTTTTCAGTATTCGGGAACTCTCCCTCTAAGCTCCAGCGGGAACAGGCACAAAAACACCAAATACCATGAGCTGTGGCCTTGTTAATCAGCCTCAGGTGCAGCACCTTGTTTGTTAAAGACCATCTGAAAATCCAAACAAACAACATTCACCGCTGTTCTTATTTCACCACAGAATTCCAACAGATTTATCTGGGAATATTTCTCCCGAGGAAAACCATGCCGACTTTGGCTGTACTTTATCATCCGCTCCAAGTACCCTGAAACCTCATCGTTAATGGACTCCAACATCTTCCCAACTACTGAGGTCAGACTAACTGTCCTGTAATTTCATTTCTTATGCCTCCCTCCCCTCTTAAAGAATGGAGTGGCATTTGCAACTTTCTAGTCCGCCATAACCATTCCCAAATCTAGTGATTCTTCAAAGATCATGGCTCATTCTTTAAGAGGAAAATGAGGGGGAGCTTCTTCAATCAGAGGTGGTGATATTGTGGAATGGGCTGCCACAGCAAGTGGCCGGTTGGATTTCAACATTTAAGAGAAGTTTGGATGGGTTCATGGATGAGAGGGGTATGGGGGATATGGTCACGGTGGAAGTTGCTGGAATTTGGCAGATTGATGGGTTGGCACAGACTAGACTGGCCGTATGGCATTACTCTGTGCTGTACTGCTCTATGACCCGAATGTCTGCACAAACTCTTCAGCTAATTGTTTCTAAACCCTTGAATGTACACCATCTGTCCGGGAGACTTGCCTGCCTTCTGTCATAATGGGGGAACCGGGGCGGACCCAAATACAGGGCACAAACACGTTTTGTAGTAGGGTTAACAAAATTGACTTCATTACTCGTTACAGGAAGAGCAAAACGGAAGCGGGAATAAGCGTACTGGACATGTCACAACGGGGGCGTTCGGAACGGACGTAAATGGAAGACACAGACACTGAAGTACAAGGAACAGGACTCAATTAGATTAGGGACGTGACAGGATACAGGCAAGAAGCAGGGACAAGAATGCAGACTTGGGTTTAAGAAAGTGGGACCAGGACTAGAAACCATGGACTAGGAGACAAGGCTTCGATTCCGAGCCCAAGACTGGACAAAGACCCAGAACCTGGGTCTTGCCTCGGGCTCGGACTCCAGAACCAGGCAAGGACATGACATGGCTTCAGAGCAAGACGAGGCTGGGGTCTGCAGGCCTGAGCCAGGAGACAGGCTTGGGGTCCTGGGCCTTGAGCTTGGCTGCAGGCTGGGGTCCTGGTCCTTGAGCTTGGCTGCAGGCTGGTGTCCTGGGCCCTGAGCTTGGCTGCAGGCTGGGGCCCTGGGCCCTGAGCTTGGCTGCAGGCT
Organism: Mobula birostris; assembly: GCF_030028105.1. Classification (NCBI taxonomy): domain Eukaryota; kingdom Metazoa; phylum Chordata; class Chondrichthyes; order Myliobatiformes; family Myliobatidae; genus Mobula; species Mobula birostris. The sequence continues at coordinate 60,876,434 of NC_092382.1, forward strand.
GGGGCCCTGGGCCCTGAGCTTGGCTGCAGGCTGGGGCCCTGGGCCCTGAGCTTGGCTGCAGGCTGGGGCCCTGGGCCCTGAGCTTGGCTGCAGGCTGGGGCCCTGGGCCCTGAGCTTGGCTGCAGGCTGGGGCCCTGGGCCCTGAGCTTGGCTGCAGGCTGGGGCCCTGGGCCCTGAGCTTGGCTGCAGGCTGGGGCCCTGGGCCCTGAGCTTGGCTGCAGGCTGGGGCCCTGGGCCCTGAGCTTGGCTGCAGGCTGGGGCCCTGGGCCCTGAGCTTGGCTGCAGGCTGGGGTCCTGGGCCCTGAGCTTGGCTGCAGGCTGGGGTCCTGGGCCCTGAGCTTGGCTGTAGGCTGGGGTCCTGGGCCTTGAGCTTGGCTGCAGGCTGGAGTCCTGGGCCTTGAGCTTGGTTGCAGGCTGGGGTCCTGGGTCTTGAGCTTGGCTGCAGGCTGGGGTCCTGGGTCCTGAGCTTTGATGCAGGCTGGGGTCCTGGGTCTTGAGCATGGCTGCAGGTTGGGGTCTTGAGCTTGGCTGCAGGCTGGGGTCTTAGATCTTCGAGGCTTGTGTTCTTGGAGCTTGGGTTGTGATCTTCAAGGCCTGGATTCTTGGACCTTCTCCTGGGCAGGACATGGAACTCCTGGGCAGGACAGGGAACTTCACCCCACGGAGGTAAGAACAGGAAGGGGCCGACCCAACCGCAGGGTAACGGCAAATGGCCTGCTTACCCAATGGAGACAAGGTACAGGAAGGGACAGAACCAACCACAGGGTTACGGCAATTACGGCCTGGCTTACCCAACAGAGGCAAAGACAGGAAAAGAGCTCAATCTGGGGTGGCTCTGAGTCTTGTGGCAGTCAGCAACCTTGGCTGGCTACAGAAACAGCCAATCCATACCACGATGACTGCTCTGACGAGTGGCAACAAGGCTCAATGAAGCGTTGGTCCTCCAACCAGGCCTAGAGATCACGGATGGTTTCACTAGCCTTCCATCAGCAGGTTGCTCCAAAGGGGACCAACGAGACAAACCAGCAGCTCATACTCAACCCCAAGACTACTTACATTCCAAGCTGAAAGATGGGAATCAGGTGCCCATGATTAACTCAACCAAACAAGGGACAGCTGGAAGACCCAGAGTCCTGAGTCCACGGACCGGACCGTGAACCGGAATGCGGACTTCACGGACCGGACCATGACAACACAAGGACTCAGGCCCTGGACCAGGCTGGGACTCAGGGTCTGGGCTAGGACTTGGTGCCTTCCTCACCGCCGACTCAACCTACAAATTATCCTTTAAGGAATCCTGCACAAGTGCCGCCAAGTTTAGACTATTTGGAAAATAGTGTATTCGGTATTTCTTTCCCCAATGTGCATGGCTATACACTTCGGGACACGGTATTCCATCTGCTTCATTTATGCCCTTTCCTCTAAACGCCAAAGTCCTTTTATAGCCTCTCTGATTCCTCAAAACTACCTGGCCCTTCAGCTCTCTTGATATGATCGGCAAACTTTGCAATAAAGCTATTAATTTTGTCATCCAAGTCCTGTGGAACATCACTAGTCACCGGCAGCCAACCAGAAAACATCCCCGTTATTACTATCCTTTGCATCTGCCAATCAGCCACTGTTTTATCCATGCAATAATCTTTCCCATGTCAAGTGACCGATAACAATGACTACAGAATTGAGTCAGGTTTTATAAAAACAAACAAACATTTTATTAAACTCTGCTCAAAAGTAGCGAAATGTATTTAAATGACTAACTTAACCGGAAGTTAACTGCTCTATGGCAACTCTGAAACAGTTCTTAAAATGGTAAATGTGAAAACTGTTCTTAAAGTGGTAAATCCGAACACAGTTCTTCGAATGGTAAATTCGAAAGTCCAAGACATTTATACAGCCAATTAGGAGAGACTTCCCTAAAGTAATGAATTCCTCGAAGACGTGACATTGCTGCTGATCCCAGCCGGACCCTCCCTTGTCCACAGGATTCACAACGACGGAAATAAAACGGTTTAAAGGAACTGATCTTTTCCTTTGGAAAATAGATACTCCACAATCCTTCCTGCTTTAGCAGAGGATATCTCAGATGCAGGTCACTATTTCTTGAACGAAGATTCAATAAAGGTCGATCCTCTCCAATACAGCCGAACGACATCAGCTTTACTTGACTCTGTGAGTTCCTGTACTTTAGTAAGGTCTTCACTCTCCAATACTACTCACAATAGAAAATAGAACTCCACTTTAGAGGGAAACTAAAGAAATATGCAGCATAACAGAGTATCTGACGAATTAAATAACAAACTAAACTTAAAACTCAACTGGAAAAACTAACTACATCGCACCAGAGGTCTCCCTTTATATACCTGGTGAGAACATGTCATCAGGTGACCTCACATCGGTGGGAAAATTACATCATGTGACCTCCACAAGACGATTACATCATGCTCATAACATTATTAATTACATCATGGTCATAAGACAGTCACAAGATACCCATGAAGTATGTAACCCCTGTAATATCATGGGCTCATAACTTGTTAACCAGCCTCATGTGTGGCACCTTGTGAAACACCCTCAGAAAGTGCAGGTGGACATCATCAACCGATTCTCCTTTGTCTATCTTGCTATTACCACCTTTTCAGACCTTTTCTGTTTCCCAGGAACCTTCTCTCGAGTAATGGCAACTTCACACACTTCTGACCATAGACATCTGAACTTCCACCTTTCCGTTGGTTGCTTCCACAATGAAGACTGATATGAAATACTTATTCAGTGCACCAGCCATCTCCTTGTCCCCTATTACTACTCACCCCACCCTCCCCCAGGCATCGGTTCCCCTGGTTCGATATCCACTCTTGCCTCTCTTTTACACTTCATGTATCTGAAGAAACATTTGGTATCATCTTTGATGTAATTAGCTAGCGTCATATTCCATCCTTCATTTCTTAATTACTTTTTTAGTTGTCTCTTGTTGGTATAGAAAAGTTTCCCAATCATCTAACTTCCCACCAGTTTTTGCTCTGTTATCTGCCCTCCCTTTAGCTTTTACGTTGGCTTTGCCTTCTCATCAGCCGTGGTTGTGTGCTGATGTCTTTAGAATAGTTCTTCCTTTTTGGAACGTATATATCCTGTGTCTTCAGAATTGCTTCCCGTAATTACAGCCATTGATGCTTTGTCGTCATCCCTGCCAGTGTTTTTCTCCCTATCAAATTTGGCCAGTTCCTCTCTCATGCCTCTGTAATTGTCCTTATTCCACAGTTGTACTGATACATCTCACTTTAGCTTCTCCCTCTCAAATTTCAGGATGAATTCAATTATATTATGATCGCTTTCCCCTCAGGGTTCTTTTACCTTAGGTGATCTCATTCCGTTCATTGCACAACACCAAATCCAGAAATGCTGATTCCCAGCTGGGCACAAACAGGAGGTCGTTGCCCAGCTGTGTGCCTCAGTTATCTGTTCGGACCCTTACTCTTCGTGATTTTTAGAAGTAACCTGGATGAGGAATTGAAGGGATGGGTTAGTAAGTTTGCTGATGACACAGAGGTTGGGGGTGTTGTGGAGAGTGTGGAGGCCTGTCAAAGGTTACAGTGGGACATTGATAGGATGCAAAACTGGGCTGAGAAGTGGCAGATGGAGTTCAACCCAGACAAGTGTGAAATGGTTCATTTTGGTAGGTCAAATATGATGACAGAATGTAGTATCAATGGTAAGACTCTTGGCATTGTGGAGGATCAGAGGGATCTTGGGGTCCAAGTCAATAGGATGCTCAAAGCAGCTGCACAGGTGGACTCTGTGGTTAAGAAGGCATACGGTGTATTGGCCTTCATCAATCGTGGAATTGAATTTCAGAGCCGAGAGGTAATGTTGCAGCTATATTGGACCTTGGTCAAAACCCACTTGGAGTACTGTGCTCAGTTCTGGTCACCTCACTACAGGAAGGATGTGGAAACAAAAGAAAGGGTGCTGAGGAGATTTACAGGGATGTCGCCTGGATTGGGGAGCATGCCTTATGAAAACAGGTTGACTGAACTCAGCCTTTTCTCCTCAGAGCGAAGGAAGATGAGAGGTGACCTGATAGAGGTGTAAAAGATGATGAGAGCCATTGATTGTGTGGATAGTCATGGGCTTTTCCCCAGGCCTGAAATGGCTGCCACAAGAGGGCACAGGGAGTAGGTACAAAGCTTGGGAGTCGGTACAGAGGAGACGTTGGGGGTAAGATTTGTACGCAGAGAGTGGTGAGTGCATGAAATGGGCTACCGGCAACAGTGGGGGAGGCTGACACTATAGGGTATTTTAAGAGACTTTTGGATTGGTACATGGAGCTTAGAAACAGTTATGGGTAACCCTAGTAATTTCTAAGGTAGGGGCATGTTTGGCACAACTTTGTAGGCTGAAGGGCCTGTATGGTGCTGTACGTTATTCTATGTAAACACTTCAGAAGCAGGGAAAATGACCCATAATGTGGAAATGAGCCATGAATAAGGAGGTTAACTACCAATGTCATTCTTCCTCAGTCCAGAGATTAGAGGGGTGAAGAACATCTCAGACAGAACTGCAGTCTACTTGACTTCTTCAGTCTGCAGAAAATTCAAGAGGAACCTCTTCACCCACAGAGTGGAGACTTTTGGAACCCATCACCACAGGGAGAGCGAGAGGGGAACAACAGGGGAGGATTGAAAAGGACTGTCATGGAACAGAATCACTGGCAGGGTCCAGCCGGCCTGAGTTGACTCTTTACTGTACACAGGGTGTGTTATAAATTCACTAAGTACCAGAGACAGAGTTTACAATAGAACTGATTTATTTGTTTCAGATCCAGAATATTAAACTCCAGTCCCATTAAAGGTGAATGTGTAGCAGAAGAAACTCCTCCCATGCCCAGTGACCAGGGTTTCAGGTTTCAGGTTTCAGGTTTATTATCACCGGCATTTTAAGTGAAATTTGTTGATTTAGCAGCGGCAGTTCAATGCAATACATATTTTGGCATAGATAATAATATAATACATAAATTAAAACATAGTAAATAAACAAGTAAATCAATTATGCATAATGAATACATTATTAAAATGTATAAAAACACAAATGCTGCATATTAAAAAAGTGTCCAAAGCTTTCAAAGTCCATTCAGGAATCGGATGGCAGAGGGGAAGAAGCTGTTCCTGAATCGCTGAGTGTGTGCCTTCAGGCTTCTGTATCTCCCACCTGATGGCAACAGTGAGAAAAGGGCATGTCCTGGTTGCTGATGGTGCAGAACTGGGTGTGGTGACCAGCAGCAATAATTGCAGAGTTCAGCACCAACAGTCACTCTCGAAATTGCATTCAGCAACGGTGATGGACAAATATCCGGTATGCAGCTTATTGAAACTTCCTCCCCAGTGTGAACCCTGTAGTGTGTCACAAGTTTAGTTTACTGAGCAAATCCCTTCCAACATTCACAGCAGTGTATGGCCTTTCCCCAGTGAGAACTCAATGATGCACATTTGGTGGAGATGGCTGAGAGAATCTCTTCCCAATATCTGAGCAGGTGAACGTCCTCGACCCGGTGTGAACTCGCTGGTGTCTCTGTAGGCTGGATGACCGAGAGAATCTCTTCCCACAGACTGAGCAGGTGAACGGCTTCTCCCCAGTGTGAACTGACTGGTGTCTCTGTAGGTGGGATGACCGAGAGAATCTCTTCCCACAGACTGAGCAGGTGAATGGCCTCTCTCCAGTGTGAATTCGCTGGTGTCTCAGTAGCTGAGATGACAAAGTGAATCCCTTCCCACAGTCTGAGCAAGTGAATGGCCTCTCCTCAGTGTGAACTGACTGGTGTCTCTGTAGGCTGGTTGACTCAGTGAATCCCTTCCCACAGTCTGAGCAGGTGAACGGCCTCTCCCAAGTGTGAACTCGCTGATGACTCTGTACGTGGGATGACCGAGTAAATCCCTTCCCACAGTCTGAGCAGGTGAATGGCCTCTCTCCAGTGTGAACTCTCTGATGTACCTTCAGTTCATATGACCGAGTGAATCCCTTCCCACAGTCCGAGCAGGTGAACGGCCTCTCTCCAGTGTGAACTGACTGGTGTCTCTGTAGGCTGGATGACTCAGTGAATCCCTTCCCACATTCTGAGCAAGTGAACGGCTTCTCCCCAGTGTGAACTCGCTGGTGTCTCTGTAGGTGGGATGACTGAGTGAATCCCTCCCCACAGTCTGAGCATGTGAACGGCCTCTCCCCAGTGTGAACTCGCTGATGTACCTTCAGTTGAGATGACTGAGTGAATCCCTTCCCACAGTGTGAGCAGGTGAACAGCCTCTCTCCGGTGTGAACTCTCTGATGTACCTTCAGTTCATATGAGCAAGTGAATCCCTTCCCACAGTCTGAGCAGGTGAACGGCTTCTCCCCAGTGTGAACTCGCTGATGACTCTGTAGGTGTGATGACCGAGTGAATCTCTTCCCACAGTCTGAGCAGGTGAACGGCCTCTCTCCGGTGTGAACTCTCTGATGTCCCTTCAGTTTAGATGAGTACCTGAATCCCTTCCCGCAGTCTGGGCAGGTGAACGGCCGCTCCTCGGTGTGAACTGACTGGCGAGCCATCAGGTCAGATGACCGAGTGAATCCTTCCCCACAAATTCAGCAGATGACCAGCCTCTGCCCAGTGTGAACTGACCGGTGTGTCCACAGGTGGGAAGACCGACTGAATCCCTTCTCACCCACAGAACAGGTGAATGGCCTTGTCCCAGTGTGAACTTGCTGATATTCTGTCAGTTGAGATGAGGGACTGAATCCATTCCCAGTGTCTGAGCAGATGAATGGGATCTCTCCTGTGTGAGGTGACAGGCGTGCCAGTCGGTCAGATGAGCGAGTGAATCCCTCCCCACAGTCTGAGTAGGAAGGATGATCGAGTGAATCTCTTACTCCAGTTCTTAAATATCTGGACAGAGACAGAAAAACTGGCGTGTTGTGTTCGAGATTCCTGTAGATAGATTCCTTGTCGTTTTTAACCTGTAAAAACATTTACAAAATCCATCAGTGGGTGAAGGACAACATTTCACACCAGATCACTTTAGTCACCAAGGTGTGATCTGACATCACACTGTCACAGTGAGGGTCAACGCAAGTTGGAGAAATCATCTTCTAACTTCTGTCCCTATCTAACTGTGATACTACGTTCAGTGAAATATAGACCTGTATTCCCAGATCCCCTTTCTTCTGCAACACTCCTCAGTGCCCTACCAGTCACTGAGTACAGCCTATGTCCTATCAAAAAGCAACACCCCTCACTTGCCTGCATTAAATTCCATTTTTTGGTTTCACAACCCATTTTTGCAGCAGGTCTAGATTGCACTACAAGCCATGATAGTCTTCCTCGCTGTCCACTACACCACCAATCTTGGTGCCATCCACAAATTTGCTGATCCAGTGAACCACACTGTCATCCAGATTACTGATATAGATGACAAACAACAACAGACCCAACACTGATCCCTGTGGCACACCACTAGTCTCAGGCTTCCAGTCAGAGAGGCAACCATCTGCTACCACAGTCTGGCTTCTCCCAAAGACAGTGTCTCATCCAATTTACTATCTCATCTTGAATGCTGAGTGACTGAACCTTCTTGACCAACCTTCCATATGAGACTCTGTCAAGTGCCTTGCTAAAGTCCATGTAGACAACATCCACTGCCTTGCCTTCATCCACTTTCCTGATAACTTCCTTGAGAGACTCTATAAGATTGGTTAGCCATGACTTACCATGCACAAAGCCATGCTGTCTATCCTTAATCAGTCCACATCTATCCAAATACTTATATATCTGGTTCCTGCACATACATTCCAATAACTTTCCCAGTACTGATGTCAAGCTCACCAACATACAATTTCTTAGTTTACTTTCAGAGCCTGCCTTGAACAGCGGAACAAAATTGGCTGTCCTCCAATCCTCCAGTCCCTCACCTGTCACTAAGGATGATTTATATATCTGTGCTTGGGCCCCGACAATTTCTTCACTTGTCTTCCACAGGGTCCCAGGGAACAACTTGTCAGGCCCTGGGGATTTATCCATGGTAATTTGCCTTCAGACAGGAAACACCTCCACCTCTGCAATCTGTACAGGGTCCATGAAGTTGATGCTGCTTTGCCTCACTTCTATAGACTGTGTCCATCTCCGGTGTAAATACGGATGCAAAAAAAATCTCCCCCATCTATGTTGTCTCCTCATATGGATTACCATTCTGATCTTCCAGAGGATTATTTTTTTCCCTTGCAACGTTTTTGCTCTTAACATGTCTGCAGAATCCCTGAGGAGTCTCCTTCACCTTGTCTGCTGGGGCAACCTCATGCCATCTTTTATTTCTTTCATAAGGGTTCACTTGAATTTCCTGTACTTCATAGGAAGGAAGGAAGGAACGTCGACTCAGACCATGAGAGGCTTGCATCAGGCATTTTCATGCCTTACAAGGTGCAGGTTGGAAGTCTGTGTGGGGCGCCACTCCTCGCACAGACACTGGAGCAATGTGTGGTTAAGTGCCTTGCTCAAGGACACAAACACGCTGCCACAGCTGAGGCTCAAACTTCATAAGTATCTCATTTGTTCCTATCTTCCTGTACCTGGTATGCACCTCCTTTTTATTGATCGGGGAGATGAAAGCCAAAGGGGTGATAGAGCTGCATGGTGGGAGGTGGGGGAAGGGGGTTAAACTAAAGTTGCAGGGGGAATGGGAGCCTGAATAACAGAACAGATAGTGGAGGGGTTGTGGAGACAGCTGTTGTTCTGTCCTCAGACAAAGTCAGGATGAAAACGTTGAGCATGGTGCAGTGAATATGCTCAATCCTGTATATTTCAATACAAGGAGCAGTGTCGGAAAGGCGGATGTGTTCAGGGCATGGATCAACACCTGGAGTTATGACACTAGGATCTGGCAACTGTGGTCTGGGACAGGCTGCTTTGTGGCAAAGGTGTGCTTGGTAAGTGAGAAGCCTTCAAAGTGAAATTTTGAAAGTACAAAGCGGGTATGTGCTTGTCAGAATAAAAGGTAAAGATAGAATCTGTAGGGAATCTTGGTTTTCAAGAGATATTAAGACCCTGGTGAAGCACAAAACAGAGTTGCATAACAGGGATAGGCAGGTAGGTTCTTATGGAGTATAAGAAAAGCAAGAGAACACATAAGAAATAAATCAAAATGTCTAAAAGAAGGCATGAGTTTGCCCTCACAAAAAAGATGTAGGATAATCCTAAGGGGTTCTAGAGATACATTAAGATCAAAAGTATTGCAAGGGACAAAGTTGGTCCTCTGGAAGACCAGAATGGCAATCCGTGTTTGGAACCAAAGTAGATGCGGAAGATCGTCTCTATTTACTCAGGAGATGGGCACAGCATGTATCGAAGTGTGGGAAAGCGGCATTAACATCGTGGACCCTGTACAGATTAAAGAAGAGGGGATGTTCGCTATCCTGAGGCAGATTAGGGTGGATAAATCTCCAGGGCATGACAAGGCGCTCCCTTGGACCCTACGGGAGGTAAGTACAGAAATTGTCGGGGCCCCTAGCAGAGATAATTAAATCATCCTTGGTGACAGGGGGAGGAACCAGAGGATTGGAGGACAGCCAATGTTGTTTCGCTGTTTAACGTAGAACATAGAAATCTACAACATATTAGAGTCTTCAGGCCACAAAGTTGTGCCGACCATGTAACCTACTCTAGAAACTGCCTAGAATTTCCCTAACGCAAAGCCCTCTGTTTTCCTAAGCTCCATGTACCTATCGAAGAGTCTCTTAAAAGACCCTATTGTATCCGTCTCTACCACCATTGCTGGCAATGCATTCCACTTACCCACTACTCTCTGTGTGAAAAACTTATCTCTGACATCCCCTTGGTACACATTTTCAAGCACCTTAAAACTGTGCCCCCTCGTGTTAGCCATTTCAGCCCTGGGAAAAAACCTCTGACTATCCACACGATCAATGCCCCTCATCATCTTATACACCTAAAAAAGGCTCTGAACATAAACAAGGAAATTATACATTGCTTTGAGTGTTTGTTCAAAGTATACAGAATTACGAGGGTAAATGCAAGCAGGCTTTTTCCACTGAGGTTGGGTGGGACTATAACCAGTGGTCATGGGTAAGTGGTGAAGGTGAAAATTTAAGGGGAATATGTGGGAAAACTCTTCACTGAAATGGTTGTGACAGTGTGGAATGAGATGCCAGCACAAGTGGTTCATGCCAGATCAATTTCATCATTTAAGAAAAGCTGGGATAAGTACCTTGATGGTAGGGGTATGGAGGGTGATGGTTCCGGTGCAGGTGGTTGCATTAGACAGCTTAAATGTTTTCATCATTGTCCAGAGGGGACAAATGGCCTGTTTCTGCACAGAATTTCTCCATGTTTCTATGACAGAGAAGCTGGCCAAACTTGATTGGAAGGGGAAACTGGTAGGAATAACGATGGAGCAGCAATGGCTGGAGTTTCTGGGAGCAACTCGGGAGGCGCATGGTAGATACATCCCAAAGAAGTGGAAGCATTGGAAAGGCAGGAGGACACAACCGTGGCTGAAATGAGAAGCCAAAGCCAACGCCAATATAAAAGCCAAAGAGAGGGCAAATAATACAACAAAAACTACTGGAAAGTTTTTAAAACCAACAGAAGACAACTAAAAAAGAAAATCAGATATGCTCAGGGCATTGATTTATGATTTGCCGTCATTAATGAGTCTTGGTAGCACCCAACAGTCCGAGGCATTTAGAGGAACAAGATCTCTGGGGCCTCAATATCTCTTGAAAACCAAGGATCCTTGCACCAGTTACCTTTCAACTTTTAATTTGGCATGCTCATATAAACTCTACACATTCAATATTCGACTTCTGAAGGCCTCCCACTTACCAAGTACACCTTTGACAGAAAACAGCCTGTCCCAAACCACGCTTGTCAGATCCTTTCTGATACCATCAAAATTGACCTTTGTGCAATTTAGACCATAAGACAAAGGAGCAGAAGTCGGCCATTCGGCCCATCGAGTCTGCTCCGCCATTTTATCATGAGTTGATCCATTCTCCTATTTAGTCCCACTCCCCTGCCTTCTCACCATAACCTTTGATGCCCTGGCTACTCAGATACCTATCAATCTCTGCCTTAAATACACCCAATGACTTGGCCTCCACTGCTGCCCGTGGCAACAAATTCCATAGATTCACCACCCTCTGACTACAAAAATTTCTTCGCATTTCTGTTCTGAAAGGGCACCCTTCAATCCTTAAGTCATGCCCTCTCGTACTAGACTCCCCCATCATGGGAAACAACTTTGCCACGTCCACTCTGTCCATGCCTTTTAACATTTGAAATATTTCTATGAGGCCTCCCCTCATTCTTCTAAACTCCAAGGAATACAGTCCAAGAGCGGACAAACGTTCCTCATATGTTAACCCTCTCATTCCCGGAATCATTCTAGTGAATCTTCTCTGTACTCTCTCCAATGTCAGCACATCCTTTCTTAAATAAGGAGACCCAAACTGCCCACAATACTCCAAGTGAGGTCTCACCAGCGCCTTATAGAGCCTCAACATCACATCCCTGCTCCTATACTCTATTCCTCTAGAAATGAATGCAAACATTGCATTCGCCTTCTTCACTACTGACTCAACCTGCAGGTTAACTTTAAGGGAATCCTGTACGAGGACTCCCAAGAATCTCAGCCTGTGGTCCAGACCTCTCTTTTTCCATATTGACTTGGAATCTCATGGCATTACGAGCACCAGATACAAAGTGTTCCCATACACTAATTTTTGTCACCAGCCCTGGATCATTCCCGAATAGCTTTTTGCACACTTCTACATTGGGAATTCTACATGTTGATTAAGGACACATTTGACAAACTCTACCCTAGATAGTCCTTTTCCAGTATGGTCGACCCAGTCAATATTTGGAAAGTTAAAATCACTTACTATATCAACATATGTTTCTTGGCATAGTCTGCAATCTCTCTACAAATTTGTTCCTCTAAATCCCTCAGACTGTTGGATGCAACCAAGTCCCAGTAAGGGCTACAATATCATGATTCCATGTCCTGAGCTCATCTGCCTTTCCTACGATGCTTCTTGCATTCTGAAAAACACAGCTCTGCACAGTCATCACACCATGCTCAACCTTTTGATTGCTGACTTTGTCTGAACAACATCTGTCTGGGTGTCAAGAAAGCAACCTCTCCCTCAATGTCACTAAAAAATAAGGAACTGGTTGTGGACTACAGAAGGAATGGAGACATCAATGGATCTGGAGTTGAGAGAGGAAACAGCTTTAAGTTCCTCGGCATGAACATCACCTAGGATCTCATCTGGTCTGTGCACACCGGCTGTGTGGTATGTGGCTGTGTACCTCTTCCACCTCAGAAGCTTGAAGAAGTTTGGGATGGGGTCCCAAATCCTAAGAATTTTCCACAGGGACACAATTGAGAGCATCCTGACTGGCTGCATCACTGCCTGGTATGGGATCTGTACTTCCCTCAATCGCAGGACTCTGAAGAGAGTGGTGCAGGCAGCCCAGCGCATCTGTAGATGCGAACTTTCCACTCTTTAGGACATTTACAAAGACAGGTGCATATAAAGGCCCGAAGGATCATTGGGGATCCAAGTCACCCCAACCACAAACTGTTCCAGCTGCTACCCTCAGGAAATGGTACCGCAGCATAAAAGCCAGGCCCAACAGGCTCCTGGACAGCTACTTCCACCAGGCCATCAGACTGATTAATTCCTACTGATGCAATTGTATTTCTATGTTATAATGACTGTACTATTTATAATAGATTACTAGAAATTACACATTGCACATTTAGATGGAGAATTAATGTAAAGATTTTTACTCCTCGTGTATATTAAGGATATAAGTCATTTCAATTCACCCTCTCCACCCATCTGTTCTGCCATTCTGGCTCCAATCCCGCCTGCAACTTTAATTTAACCACCACCCCCTGCCACACACTAGCACTAGCTAACAAGCCTCACCACTAGTATATTAGATCTCTGCTAGTTTTAATTCCCTAACTAACAAATCCTCTATCAGCCCTTTGAAATTCCTCTGCTAGGTAATCCCCTCTAACGGTTTCTAAAGTGGTCCACCTGCTGTTGTGTGGGATAGCAACAAGAGTACTCAGTGATGGCTATTTAACCTCATTCCCCTTCCTGACTCTCACCCAGTTTCCTGTGTCCTGCACCTTTGGTGTAACTCAGTTCTCTTCATGTCATATCCATCACCCCCTCCAACTCCCAAATGATCTGGAATTCATCCATTTCCAGCTCAAACTCCCTAACGTGCAGGGTTACAAGCTGCAGCTGGATGCACACCTAGCAGGTGAGATTGTCAAGGACACTTGAAGTCTCCCCACCTTCCCACCAATGTCCCATCTAATTTGTAATGAGCCGTGTGCCAAAATATCTTGTGCTGTGCAATTTTTACCCAGTGACAACAATATGTGCACAGTGAACTTTAAATAGAGGTACTCATTTTAACAGCTAGTAAATCACTGTCAATAAGAACTTTGATATCCTCTGGGTTTGATCACGTTCATCTGCACTCTCACACAACCTACGTAGCAGGCCTGTAGAGGGTTAGGAAGAATTTTCTCACTCCAGCTTTTGCACACCATCCATATCTGATTTGCTTGCTAAATGACACTTTTAAAAGTCAGATTTCCAAATATCACTCCACTTCCTCCCACTTGCAAATTCTCCAGCAACTTTTGCATCACCACAATACACACAGTTTCTGTATCGTACATAAATATTTCCCCTGAACCCTCCCCCAAGGTGACTGTCGGTGCTGAGCTTATTGATGGCAATGCCAATGAATATAAAGGGAAAGGCAGTAGTCTGTCCGGCACATTTGTGATGTGAAAGCTACTTGTTGCCCAGGACAAAAGTGTTTGTTATAATTATGTACCCAGAGAGAGTGGGTCAAAACGTGCTCTCACGAGTAGAAAAGTCCAGAACAAGAGCAGGTAGAAGAAGCAACGCACACAAAATGCTGGAGGAACTCAGCAGGCCAGGCAGCATCTAAGGAAGAGTACTAATGCTGAATTCCTCCAGCAATTCGTGTGTGTTGCTTGGATTTTCAACATCTGCAGATTTTCTCTCGTTTGTGATAGGAGGTAGAACAAAGGTGATTTAAAATATTTGTTCCCTTTCTCCGAGTTCCCAATCCTTGCATTTAGACAGCTGGAGCTCAGCTCTGTCTGAGAGATCCATCGGTTCCCATTCCCTCACCAGCGGGAAGCTCCCCGGGGCCCGTGTACGGGTCGTGGGGCTGAGAGAGAGGGAAGAGATCAGGACTGTCCCGGGATTCCGGGTCACGGTGTCCGGAGCTCACAATAATTATCCCGAATTCGGTGTTGAAAACCCCACCAGTAAACCGTCTCCTACCTGGAGCCGATTTTCCGAGGCCTTTACTGTACTGCGCGCATGCGCGATATTCGGGAACAAACATCAACCCTGACGCCTGCGCATTTGATCGGTGTTTCCGCGACGGCGAAAATTGTTATGCCGAGCTTTCTGGATAATCACGGTGCCATTAAAAGTTCCGGCAAGCTTCGGTTCCATGTCCAGACCTCCGTTTTTTTTTTGTGTAGAGTACTCAGTAGCTGTTTTAACACAGAAAGCGGATCCCATAAACGATTTGCTCAATATCAACAGGTATTCCGTGTATCTAAAGCCAAAGTACAATCCTCTTACAAATGTAAGAGATTCTGCAGTTGCTGGAAATACTGAGACCCACACACACACAATGCTGGAGGAACTCTGCAGTTCAGGCAGCAAATAAGCAGCGGAGTTCACAGGCTAAGCATACTGAAGGAGCTCGGCCTAAACGTTGTGTATTTATTCCTCTCCACATTTGCTGCCTGATCTGTTGATTACCACCAGTAATTTGCAGAAATTAACCACTTTTTTTTTCATTCAACCAGTTTCCAAATGTTTCTGATCTTTCATTTGTAGCCATATCCTGCTGGTCTGATTTCTCCTCCTCCTCGTAAACTCTAGACCCCATCATTCTCTGGAGCCCTAAAGCCCTGAATCATACTGCCAACTCTATCTGACTCCGCTCTGTCGAAAATTCATTCGCTAGTCTGCTGTCAGGCTTGAGAGGCGCATTGCAACAATCCAGCTGTCTGAAGCACAGTCCTTTGAAATTAGTGGAGATTACACAAAACGTTGGAAAGAGCGGGGAAAGAGTTTAACCAACTTCGTCCGGAGCCTTGAAGAACGTCAAAACCACAGTGAGCACGTCGTCTTATTCAGCCTGGAGACAATCATGCAGGAAATTCATGCAGGTGTATAAGATGATGAGAGGCATTGGTCGTGTGGATAGCCAGAGGCTTTTTCCCAGGGCTGAAACGGCTAACACGAGGGGGCACAGGTTTAAGCTGCTTGAAAGTAGGCACAGAGGAGAGGTCAGAGCTAAGTTTTTTCTAAACAAGGAGTGGCGTGTGTGTGGAATGCACTGCCAGCGACGGTGGTAGAGGCGGATACAATAGGGTTTTTTAAGAGACTAGATACATGGGGCTCGGGAAAATAGAGGGCTATGCGGTAGGGTAATTCCAGGCAGTTTCCAGAGTAAGTTACATGGTCGACACAACACTGTGGGCCAAAGGGTCTGTAATGTGCTGTAGATTTCTATGATTCTCTGAAATTCAAGGGAGATCTCTTCTCCCACGGAGTGGTGACTGGTTGCAACCTGTCATCACAGGGAGAGTGAGAGGGGAACGGCAGGGATAGATTTTGATATACTGATATGGAACGGAAATATGGGCAGGGATCAAATAGTCTGAGTGGCCTCCCTAGTTTACATTGTGAGTGTGGCAGAGACAATAAGTACCTGAGACACGGGATTTGATACAGAACTGATTTATCTTTCACAGATCCACAATATTAAACACTAGTCTAGTTTAAGGCTAACATCAGCAGAACGGACTCCTCCAATGCTCAGTGACCAGGGTTCAGTCTTGGGTGCGATGAGCAGCCGCAAGAACTGCAGAATCTGACAGTAACAGTCCCTCATAAACCTGCAGCTGCCTTCAGTCACCGTGATGATTAAACATTTAACACAGAGCTGATTTGAACTTCCTCCCTGATGTGAAGTTGCTGGTGTTACAGCAGCTGGGATGGTTTAGTAAAACTCTTTGCTCACTCCGGACAGAAATGTAGCCTCTATTTATTGTGAACTCACCGGAGCATCACAAGGTGGGTTAACTGAATGAGTCTCTTCGCTCACACCGAGCAGGTGAATGGCTGCTTCCCAGTGCGAAGCTGTTGGTGTATCTGCAAACACGAAGAAATCTGCAGATGCTGGAATTTCAAGCAACACACGTAAAAGTTGCTGGTGAATGCAGCCGGCCAGGTAACATCTCTGGGAGAGGTAGAGCCGACGTTTCGGGCCGAGACCCTTCATCATGACTAACTGAAAGAAGCGCTAATAAGAGATTTGGAAGTGTTGGGGGGGGGGGGAGGGGAGATCAGAAATGA
The DNA here is from genome assembly GCF_030028105.1 of Mobula birostris. NCBI lineage: Eukaryota > Metazoa > Chordata > Chondrichthyes > Myliobatiformes > Myliobatidae > Mobula > Mobula birostris. The sequence continues at coordinate 60,892,916 of NC_092382.1, forward strand.
TAGGAAAAGACAGGAGGGGGAGGGATGGAGCCAAGAGCTGGACAGGTGATTGGCAAAAGTGATATGAGAGGATCATGGATCTGGATTCAGAGAAACAGAGGGAGAAAAAGGAGGGTGAGAGGAAGAATGTGTGCATAAAAATAAGTAACAGATGGGGTACGAGGGGGAGGTGGGGCCTTAGCGGAAGTTAGAGAAGTCGATATTCATGCCATCAGGTTGGAGGCTACCCAGACGGAATGTAAGGTGTTGTTCCTCCAATCTGAGTGTGGCTTCTTCTTGACAGTAGAGGAGACCACGGATAGACATATCAGAATGGGAATGGGACATGGAATTAAAATGTGTGGCCACTGGGAGATCTGCTTTCTCGGGGGGACAGAGGGTAGTTGTTCATTGAAACCGTCTTCCAGTCTGCTTCGGGTCTCGCCAATATATAGAAGGCTATATCGGGAGCACCGGACGCAGTATATCACCCCAGCCGACTCACAGGTGAAGTGTTGCCTCACCTGGAAGGACTGTCTGGGGCCCTGAATGGTAGTGAGGGAGGAAGTGTAAGGGCATGTATAGCACTTGTTCCGCTTACAAGGACAAGTGCCAGGAGGGAGATCGGTGGGGAGGGTTGTGGGGGGCGGGGGGACGAATGGAGAAGGAAATCGCGTAGGGAGCGATCCCTGCGGAAAGCAGAGAGAGGGGGGAGGGAAAGATGTGCTTAGTGGTGGGATCCCGTTGGAGGTGGCGGAACTTAAGGAGAATTATATTTTGGATCCAGAGGCTGGTGGGGTGGTCGGTAAGGACAAGGGGAACCCTATTCCTAGTTGGGTGGCGGGAGGATGGATCTGCGATGGCCAACTGAATCCCTGCCAAAATGAGAGCCAGTGAATGACATCACACTGCTATCAACGTCATGGCAATGTATCCAATCAGATCACGGACATGGACACGTGATCGGCTCTCCTTGTAGCGAGTGGGGCGCTGTCTTCTCCAGCATCTCCACCTCCACATTCAAGGATCGGCGGCATTCAAGCGCTGGTGAACTGACAGAAACAGCGGAACTAACGTGATGTAGTGTTTGTGATTCCCATACACAAATCCTTTGACTCTTCTACACTGTTAAATGTTTACAAAACACGTCAGTTAGTGAAGGATAACATTTCAACTCCGATAATTTTAGTCTCCATGGTTTCTTGTGATAAAAACACTGTCACAGCTCAAAACAATTTTGAGGAACAAGACTTCATCTTCTAACTGGCTACAGTTGCGGCATCAGGCACAATATCAAACTCTCTGCTTCCCTCTCTGTATCAAAATGGGTCATTCCTCCCCTTCATCAGTCTGTGACCTGGCTCAGTTTGTCTGTCTCCTTCGCATTCTGAGCATGCGCCACACACCCACTGAGATCACTTTTTATTTACGCGGCTGCGACTAGAGACTTTCTGATTATTATGTCCCTCCTGGCATTTGACGGTAGTGACGGGTTCCATTGCTGGGATCAGCATACCGTCACTGTGGTCTGTGAGGATTTTGTGAATAAAGCGCCATTCTCCAATTTAGAATCTCAAGCCGTGGCGAAAGCCTATCGTCTGCATATTTAAGTTGTATTTGTGGCATTGTGATAACCAGATTCTATCGCCCTCCACGACCTCTCTATCTCGTCCTTTCAATATTCGACTTCTAAGAAACGTTGCCAACACAAACCCCGAAGGAAAGGCAGGAGATGAGGTTTAATCACAGCCAGTGGGATGATTTACAGGGTAATAGAGTGGTGGTGCAGATAATACAGTAAATACTGGATTGAGAGTGTTGGATTTGAATGCACGCTGCATAACAAATAAAATGGACGATCTTGCAATTCAGCTGGAGGTTGGCAAATATGACATTGTGGCCCACTCAGAAATTTGTCTAAAGGATAGCTGCCATTGCGAGCTGAACGCCCAAGGATATACGGTATATCAGAAAGGTAGGTTAGTAGACAAATAATACAGCAAGGCCCTGTGCACAAGGTAGGTAGGTGGTTGGCTCTCGGGGTCCGAGGAAGACAAGACATTGTGCAGTCATCTATGGATATTCACGTGGCTTCGGAGGCGGAAGGCCGAAGCACACCTGCGGTTGCAGGTTGGACATGGAATGGCGGTTGTTGAACGGGTGCAGACACAGCTTTGTGGCGTCGGTCTCGTACTGCTGCAAGGCGCTGATTTCGGTCATCCTCAAAGTCAGATGCAGCTTTTCCGGTCAGGGTGCGCCACGCAGCCCTGTCGGCAGCGGACTCCTCCAGTTGTCGAGGCTGGAGGTCTGCCCATGTGATGTACGATTTAATCTTAAATCATTGGAAAGAGATGACATCGGATTGGAAGGTGTAGAGCCTCTATGGGTTGAATTAAGAAATGGCAAGGGTAAAAGGACCCTAATGACAGTTGTGTACAGGCCTACTAACAGCAGCCGGGATGTGGATTACAAATTTGGCAAGAGATAGAAAAGGCGTGTCAGAAAAGTAATGTCATGATAATCTTTGGGGATGTTAACAAGAAAGTGGATTGGGAAAACCAGGTCAGTTCTGAACCTGAAGAGAGAGGATTTCTTGACTGTCTAAAGGATGGTTTTTTAGCATTGCCTGTTGTTGAACCCACCAGGAGATCGGCTCTGTTGGATTGGGTGTTGTACAATGATCTGGAGGTGATGAGAGCGTAAGGTTAACGAACACTTGGGGAACAGTGATCACAATATGATCGAGTTCACATTGAAATTTGAGAGGGAAAAATAAAATCCAATGTCTCGGTATTTCAGTGGAATAAAGGAAATTACAATGGCATGACAGGGGAACTGGACGAAGTTGACTGGAAAGGGACATTTGCAGGAAGAACAACAGTGCAGCAATGGCTGGAGTTTCTGCAAAAAATGAGTGAAGTGCAAGTAAGATTTTTTTTCCAAATAAGAAGAAATTTTCAAAGGGAAGAAGGACACTACCGTGGCTGACAAGTGAAGTCAGAGCCAAAGTAAAAGCAAAAGAGAGGGCATACAAGGAAGCCAGAGCTAGTGGGAAGATAGAGGATTGGAGAGCTTTTAAAAACTTGCAGAAGAAATCTAGCAAGGTCATTTGGAAGGAAAAGATGAATTACGAGAGAAAGCAAAGAATAATATCAAAGAAGATACTGGAATCTTTTTTATGTATATAAATGGTAAAAAAGAGTCAAGGTTAGATATAGGACCAATACAAAATGACGCTGGAGATATTGTAATGAGAGATGCTGAGATGGCAGTGGAACTGAATGAGTTGTTTGCATCAGTCTTCACAGTGGAAGACATCTGCAGTATATCAGTCATTCAAGAGTGTCAGGGAAGTGAAGTTTGTGCAGTGAAAATTACGACTTAGAGGATGCTCAGGAAGCTTAATGGTCTGAGTGTGTATCAATCTCCTGGACCTGATGGAATGCACCGTCGGGTTCTGAAGGAAGTAACTGGGGAGATTGTGGAGGCATTAGCGATGATCTTTCAAGACACGATAGACTCCGGCATTGTACCGGATGACTGGTAAATTGCAAATGTTATCCGCAATTTAAGGAGGGTGGGAGGCAGAAGAAAGGAAGCTATAGCCCTGTTAGCTTGGCATCAGTGGTTGGGAAGTTGTTGGAAACGATTGCTCGGGATGAGATTATGGAGAACCTGAGACACATGACAAGATATGCCAAAGCTAGCATGGATTCCTGGAAGGAAAGTCCTGCCTGAGAAATCTACTGCAATTTTTCGAGAAAATTACAAGCCGAGTAGACAAAAAGATGCAGTAGATATAATGTACTTAGATTTTCAGAAATCCTTTGACAAGGTGCCGCACATGAGGCTGCTTAGCAGGATAAGAGGCCGTGGAATTACAGGGAAGCTACTAGCGTGGGTGGAGCATTGCTAGTCGGCGGAAAACAGAGAGTGGGAATAAAGGGATCCTTTTCTGGCTGGCTGCCAGTTACCAGTGGAGTTCTATAGGCGGGACCGCTGCTTTTTACGATGCATGTCAATGATTTGGACTATGGAATTAATAGATTTGTGGCTAAATTTGCCGATGATACAAAGATAGCTGGAGGAGCAGGTAGTGTTAAGGAAACAGAGCGCCTGCAGAGAGACTTAGATAGTTTAGAAGAATGGACAAAGAAGTGGCGAATGAAATACAAAGTTGGAAAGTGTATGGTCATGCATTTTGATGGAAGAAATTAATGGGCAGACTACTATTTAGTTGGGGAGAAAATTCAAAATGCAGAGATGCA